>NC_138135.1:12119269-12207924 GCF_964188305.1 Podarcis bocagei | reverse complement strand
GCCTTAAGTGATTAGATTGTATTTCTATCCTCCCTCCTTGTATCAGCTGGCAGTCATCGTAATGAGCCAGCCCTTTCATGAAACCGAATGATATAAGATTCAGGACCGATAAAAGAAAGCACTTCTTTAAACTATGGAATTCACTCCCACCAGGGGCTGAAGAAGGGGGTGCGGTGGGTGTGGGCTGCCCTGGGTGTTGCCACTGAGGGAGGTGACAAAATGCCAGGCGGCACTCACCAGGGGCCTGCAGTGCGCCCAAGAGACGTGGTGGCTTGGGCGCGTGCAGGCTCCACACTGCCCAAATGGTCCACCCTCTGCCTTCGCACCCCCCCCCAGCTGTAGGGCAGCGGAGTGGGATGTGGCAGGCAGACTCCGAAAGCCCCATGGTGCGCTCTACCCCAGGCACCCGAGCGACTTCCTCCACCGCTGACTCCCACAGGAGGCAGTGATGGCCACCAACTGAGGTGGCTTTTTAAAAAGGACTAGACAAATTCATGAAGGGCATTTAGGCACAAACTTAATGTACTGAAGTGTAAAAGGTAAAGGGACCCCTGACCATTAGATCCAGTCGTGACCGACTCTGGGGTTGCGGCGCTAATCTCGCTTTATTGGTCGAGGGAGCCGGCGTACAGCTTCCGGATCATGTGGCCAGCATGACTAAGCCACTTCTGGTGAACCAGAACAGCGCACGGAAACGCCGTTTACCTTCCTGCCGGAGTGGTACCTATTTATCTACTTGCACTTTGACGTGCTTTCGAACTGCTAGGTTGGCAGGAGCAGGGACCGAATAACGGGAGCTCACCCCGTCGCGGGGATTCGAACCACTGACTTTCTGATCGGCAAGTCCTAGGCTCTGTGCTTTAACCCACAGCGCCACCCGCGTCCCATTCTGGAGTGTAACTCCCACAAAACAATATTGAGTCTGGAGGGGCCCATAGTCTAACTGCCACGTAAGCATCATGTGAGCGATCAGGGTGAACCAGGAGCCTGAATAGTTGGTTCCATCTGGAAGATGCTTCCTATGTGCCAAAATGGCAATTCCATCCTGCGGCGGCCACAAACACACCCTAAGCTTTTAAGTGGTGAGGATGTGGCTCCTTGCCATGCACTCTGGTGCCCGTTTTCAAATTGTTGTGGCATAAAAAGCCATATCTGATGCAGCCTATCATAGAACTGCAGAGTTGGAAAGGACTCTGAGGGTCTTTTGGTCCAACGCCCTGCAATGCAGGAATCTCAGCTAAAGCATCCAGGACAGATGGCCACCCAACCTCTGCTTAAAAACCCCCAAGGCAGGAAGAGTCCATCACCTCTCGTGGGAGTCTGTTCCACTGCCGAACAGCTCTTACTGTCAGACAGTTATTCCTGATGTTTAGTCGGAATCTCCTTTCTTGTTGCTTGAAGCCATGGGTTCGAGTCCTGCCCTCCGGAGCAGGAGAAAACAAGCTTGCTCCATCTTCCACGTGACAGCCCTTGAGATATTTGGAGGTATTGAGGAAACGGGACATGGCGCCAGCATGCCACAAAGAAGCGTATCGACAAAAGTCTCTCTGTGGCCCATCCCAACGCCACTGGGAGATGGCGCGTCAGCAAACAGCCCGGCGCCTGTCAACGCATGGGAATATTTCCCCTCCCTTGGAGCAGAAGATCCCAGCGCCCGTAGCACTCCAGTCCTCCTGCGACTCTTACGTAAACAGCCCCACGTGCCTCCGACCTCGACCAAATCCACAAAGGGCTAAATTACCCATTTAGCAAAATTTTTTGAATTTAATTAAAGCGAGAAAGGCAATTGGGCCCCTTCCTTTTATTGCACTTGCCGCTGAAGCTGGTTATGAAACTCTGGCTCTGGCTCTGAGAGCCACCTGCCTCTGGCATTCCAGCAGAGGGATGGGGTTTCTGCCTAAATCCTGTCCCAAATGCTAACCACTGAAATCAAGGCACCGACATTTCATTTGGTAGCTGCGGGGCAATTGTGCAAAGGAAGGAGCGGAACGCCATATCCAGGCCAAGATGGCATTGTGCTTAGCAGTAAATTACCTGTCTCCTTTTATTTGATTTTGTACCTTTTGGGGGAATATTTTAATGATTTTAATGAAGGTTTGGTACAGGATCATAACTTATATTTTCAGGTAGTGGGGTTTTAGCATGTATTCTGAGCGCAATTTGTGGTTCTCTCCCACCCAGCGAAGTGTACCAGTAGTAAAGGAAAAGAGAGAGACTTAATAAATCTAAATCAATTAAGTCCTGTTAAAAAGTTCTCAATAAAGTTAGAAGCCAAAGATGCCCGAGGTAGGGCTAAGTCGTACTCTGGCTTTTAATGAAAATGCTAATGATTTCTCCTTTTCTGGAATATATTTTGGCTTGCAGTTTCAACAAGATGCACTCCTTCCGCAATCAATTCCACACACCTTTATGTCGGTGATTTTCTGCTTACCCCTCAAGGGGGGTAAAATTAATAAATGATCATTTCTACCCAAAGGGAGTGATGACAAGAAAGAGAAAAAATCATAAACAGGAAGGAAGAGGTTCCTCTTAACACCAGCAAGGGGCCATCAAACCGACTTGCGATGAATTTCGCAGGCAACACTCTCAGACAAAATCCTCAGGTGTTTCATCTGGTGGGAAAGTAAAGAATCTCACGTTGCAAATTTGCATTTGAAATTTCCACCACCAAAAGCATTGAATGGGTATCATTGCTCAGATTCTCGGTGCCCGGGACAGTTGTTCTTTCTGCCCAATGGGAAGGCCGGCGTTGTGCCCTGCTAGCTGAGAAAAAGCCTTGCTCATTGCATTCTTTTCCAATGAATTACATGAAGGAAATAGAGTCCAGAGAAGAAGGCAGGGAGTAAACAGCTCCAGAACAGAACATCCTGCCTGTCCTGTCGTCCCTAAAATGTAATGGCTTTCATTATAATACCTGGTACTTCCTTCTCCTCCGTCGACAAACTGCTGCTGGTGTTTTGCTCAGAACAATAACTCAATTCAACAGGACGTCGACAGATTTGCATGCCATGGCTCCGCCATGCCCAGTCTCTTTGTTGTATTTGTATAGGTCTCAGCCCATAACAACAGCCAGTCAATTTCCCCCGAACCACTCCATCTGTTTAAGTAACTACCAAACAGGTTCTGAGCTAGAGTTGCCATATTTCAAAAAGTGAAACTCCTATATGATATCTTATCTGACTCCTCATTTGGGTTTGTAGCACCCACCTTATTTTATGGTTGTAAGTCAAACCTGGGATCTTAGAGTAAAGCACACGAAGAAGAAGAAGAAGAAGAAGAAGAAGAAGAAGAAGAAGAAGAAGAAGAAGAAGAAGAAGAAGAAGAAGAAGAAGAAGAAGAAGAAGAAGAAGAAGAATTATTTCTGTATTTTGTACAGAGCTCAGTTTTGTTTGTGATATATACAGTCACATTTTGTTGTTAGCTGGTTTCTTAGGAAATGTTATTGACTGCAGTTGTCTTTGTGTAGGTTCTATGTGAAGTACAATAGCTACTTCTATCACATTAAGTGATATATAGATAGATGATAGATAGATAGATAGATAGATAGATAGATAGATAGATAGATGATAGATAGATAGATAGATAGATAGATAGATAGATAGATAGATAGATGATAGATGATAGATAGATAGATAGATAGATAGATAGATGATAGATAGATAGATAGATAGATGATAGATGATAGATGATAGATGATAGATAGATATAGATAGATGATAGATAGATGATAGATGATAGATAGATAGATAGATAGATAGATAGATGATAGATAGATAGATAGATAGATAGATAGATAGATAGATAGATATAAAAAGGTAAAGGTAAAGGGACCCCTGACCATTAGGTCCAGTCGTGGCCGACTCTGGGGTTGCGGCACTCATCTCGCTTTACTGGCCGAGGGAGCCGGTGTACGTCTTCCAGGTCATGTGGCCAGCATGACTAAGCCGCTTCTGGTGAAGCAGAGCAGCGCATGGAAATGCCGTTTACCTTCCCGCCGGAGCGGTACCTGTTTGTCTACTTGCACTTTTGACGCACTTTCGAACTGCTAGCTGGGCAGGAGCAGGGACTGAGCAACGGGAGCTCACCCCGTCGCGGGGATTCAAACCACCAACCTTCTGATCGGAAAGTCCTAGGCTCTGTGGTTTAACCCACAGCGCCACCCGCATCCCTTACATAGATATAGATATATATTACTAAATAACGAACTCATAGAGATTAGGGAGGGGACAAATATAAGCGATCCAGATCACGCACTCACGAAGGTAAATTTCTACCCAGTTTGTCTGCACGGGGATTTTTTCATTATTGCCATTATGCTGGCATTATCTGCTTGTAAAACCACAAGATGTAGTGATAGCCACCAACACGGATGGCTTTATAAGAGGATTAGACAAATTCATGGAGGATAAGCCTATCAATAGCTACTAGCCATGATGGTTACATTCTCCCCACTGTTCGAGGCATTATGCCTCTGAATACACCAGTTGCTTGGGAATCACAAGTGTTCGTGGCCTGCTTACTGGCTTCTCAGAGGCAACTGGCAACCCACTGTGAGAACAGGATACGCCTTTTGTATGTTCCAGCAGAGCTGGTCTTATTCCATGGAGTCTGACTAAATTTACCGGGAATTTTAAAGGCAGTGGCGTAGCGTGGGTTGTCAGCACCCGGGGCAAGGCAAGTAATTTGCGCCCCCTAACCCGTGGATTTGCGCCCCCTAACCCTAACCCCCAGATGTTGCGCCCGGTGCGGCCGGCCCCCCCTGCACCCCCCACGCTACGCCACTGGTTAAAGGACCCAATAAGAGATCACCCACACTTTAATTTTGCTCTGCACTTTCTGGGCACAGGTGTTTGCTTTCAGAGGCACCAAGTAGCCCCATGATTTAGGGGGCCCATGGTGTGCTTGTGTGGTAACACACACGCAACGTTGCAACATCTGGAGGAGGCCAAGCACCGTAGTAGGGCCATGCTCAGCTCTGCACTCGGCCTCCTCCGCCCAGAAGAAGAGTTTGGATTTGATATCCCGCTTTATCACTACCCGAAGGAGTCTCAAAGCGGCTCACAATCTCCTTTTCCCTTCCTCCCCCATAACAAACACTCTGTGAGGTGAGTGGGGCTGAGAGACTTCAGAGAAGTGTGACTGGCCCAAGGTCACCCAGCAGCTGCAGGTGGAGGAGCAGGGAAGTGAACCCAGTTCCCCAGATTACGAGTCCACCGCTCTTAACCACTACACCATACTGGCCCAGCCCCCTTCCAACAAATATTGAGGGGGCAGAAGACACCTCAGCCCCTTAAAGTAGGCATGCTGGTGTGCTTTAACGTTCCTGCCCGAGCACTTTTTCCCTCTCAGAGTTTTTCCCGCTCTTTAATGCTCAATCAGAACAAACAGCAATATGGGCTTTCCACCTAGAAATGCAGCAATAAAGGAAGTCTGGATGAACCCTATACAGTGGTACCTTGGGTTAAGAACTTAATTCGCTCTGGAGGTCCATTCTTAACCTGAAACTGTTCTTAACCTGAGGTACCACTGTAGCTAATGGGGCCTCCCACTGCCGCTGCACCACCAGAGTGCAATTTCTGTTCTCATCCTGAAGCAAAGTTCTTAACCCGAGGTACTATTTCTGGGTTAGCGGAGTTTGTAACCTAAAGCGTATGTAACCCGAGGTACCACTGTATGTGGTTATCTGGCATGAGAAATTCCAGGGGACAGCATTACCCAGATATGGCTTTATTCCAGAGCAGTGATCCCTGTAAGATCACAGTGTCATTTCTGCAATATTTGATCTACTTGCAAATAAAGCAGAGCAGAGGTGGAAGCAGAGAGACTGAAGACTTCCTACCCGGAGAAAGTGCCCCGCTTGGCTCCCCAAGGGTGAAATGGGACAAGAACAGAGGTGCCATGGACAGCTAGGGTATCCAACGGGGTCCAACCAGATGTTGTTGGACTACAAAACCCATCATCCATCACCCTTGGACAGAATGACTAACGCTAACAGGATTTGGAGTCCAGCAACATATGGAGGGCACAAACATCTGGCTTACAGTACAGAACCAGACCAAGACATTTTGTTGCTTGAGGCCAAGAACAAGATGATACCCTCTGCTCCCATGACACGTATAACAGCCAGGTCAACTAGCCGCTGAATCATCAACACCACAAATTGTATTTCTATTTAAATTACATTAACAATTTCTAAATTTGCATCTATGTGCATACATAAGCGTATGCCAAACTAATGTGAATCTGTGACCTCTTTTTTCGGTCATGCGTTATGTAATGAATATGGGTTGCTCGTGCGTACGTTGCCGCCTCTCCTGGCTTTGTTGCCTTGTTAAACCTTTCAGTCTGGGCAGCCCTTCACTTCGTGGCTGCCTCAGTCGCTAGCAGAATCCGTCAGTGGGCGTTTCTTAAACCTTTTCCAACATAAAAGTTGTTTGACACCCAGTCTCCTCCTACTCTCTCTGCGCAGAAGTCTTCTGCGCAGGGAGGGCGTGGGTAGCGGAGGACCCGTGCTCTCCCCGCTTGTGTCTGGTGAAGAGTCTGGGAGCCCTCTCGCCGTTTCCCCATCTGCCCCCCTTTATTCCTCGTGTTGCGCTGAATTGCTTCCCCATCTGCTGAGCTGCTTCTCTCCCTGCTGGGCCCTTCTCCAGCATCATTTGAGAGCCTTCCCTCCGCCTCTAGCTCCGATGTCAGTTCCCTGACACGTTACCTCTTTTTTAAAGATGCATTGAGTGAGCAACGTAGCCAGAAGTCACGGAGAGAAGAAAACAGCTTTCTGTTCCTCCTTTCTTCAGAGGTTAGTAGTGCTTCCTGGCATCACAGCCCTTAGATGCTGACAAGTCCCACATCGCCTCTGCACATTCAAGTCCAGCTGGTCCAGTCCGAGAAGCTGTGATGCAACATCTCAGGGCCCCACGGTTGCACAATTCATTGCTTCTTTTACATTTCCAACTTCAACAGGGATCAATAACTGCTATGGTATTCCTGAATTTCAGGGGGTTGGACTAGATGACCCTCAGGACCCCTTCCATCTCTACAGTTCTTTGATTCTATAGACATTGCTGATGGGATTACATCTTCCACTGCACTGGCAGGCAACACACAGGGCGGCCCTCCAGCATCTCCCTGCTGCTCAGTGACCCACAGCGAAACTTAAGGATTTCCTTTTATTTTATTTTGACAAAGTAATAATCATAAATAGATAAGAGAAAAAAATGTGCACCCCACCACCAAGACCATTCCATTGTAACTATCCAACCTCCCAAAATTTCAACACCTCTTGCGATGGTTTGACCTCTTTCCGTTTTAACAGTACAAATTCTACAAACATCCTCATCTCTTCAAAATTATTTCTCCTGCATATTCCCCATCTTACCTTAATGGCACATGTTAATTTATCATTAATAGCTATATCCCACACCTCTTTATACCATTCTTCCATTTTATATTCTACTTGCCCCTTCTCTTCCCAGCTATCATAATTCGTGCAGCTGTCAATAAATTTGTGAGCAAGTCCTTCATAGCCTGTGAACCTTCCACCCCATCATAAATTGATAACAATGCTACCTCTGGGCTTTTGGTCAGCTTTAACCCAGTGATTTCTGTTATCTCCTTAAATACCCTTTGCCCCCCCAAAAAAGGACATATTTACACTTCCACCACATGTGAACATAGTTCCCTGTTTCCTGGCATCCCCTCCAACATAACAGCAAATAGTCCTTGTTTATTTGATTTAATCTGACTGGTGTTAAAACCCTCTCCAAAATAATTTATACTAATTTTATTTTATTCTTATAGACAACATGCGTTTCTCTCTTATTTCCCCCCAGCTTTGACTATCTATCTGCCCTGTTGTCTCCTTTTCCCACAACTCTTTTAATTGATCTTCTTGATCCCCCGTTTCTACTAATATTTTATAAATTTCAATGGTTTCCCCTTTTATAACTCTTTTTTCTTCTTTATCTCCCCTTTTTATAATCGGGTTGTTTTTTCAAATTTTGTATATTCTTTGCAGTTCTTGTTTTCCCTTAACCACTTGTTTGTCCATTGCTCCAAGAAGGATTCCCTTTCTAATCAAAGGTTAGAGGACCACCAGGTTCATGAAAAAGTCAAATTCTCACATGTTTTTGTCCAGGTTACAAAAATACCACCTCAGTCTCTTTCGGGGGTTTCCTGTCCAGAGGAAACCAAACTCCCAGGAAACCCTCAGAGCTCGGACTAATTTCTAGAACGTCCTAATACAGCGCGGGATCCCCAAATATCTGCTTTGGAACCGGATTCATCCAAGAAAATGTGAGCTGCACCTTCTTCATCTTTGCATTTTACATTTACAGCTATCTCAAATGAGCATTAAGTCGGCTCTTAATAACATAGTTATTATGAGCATACTATTTTATTTTCTGCAATCTGTGCATGTGTCTGGGGACTCGCAAGGTGTTAATCCTTAAACTGTTGACTCACAATGTGTTCATCTGTCAGTCTGTCGGTCTTCAATGAAGCCAAATTCCCATTTGCTTCAAAGGGAAGCTTTTAATGAGGACTATCAGCCTACTAATTCTCTCATCCTCACTCTTACCAACACACACACACACACACACAGCCTTATAGGTTGGGCTCTGCTGGGGGTGGGGAGCCTTTGATCCATGAGCCTAATTGGGCCCACCAGCCCTTCTCATTTGGCCCATTCAGGTGACTTTGGCCAAGCCCTTCCCACTTGCTCTGTCTCAGGTGTGAAGACAGTAAAGCTCTGGCTGGGCCTAAAAGGGGTTTTGCAGGTACCTTTATCCAGACTAGCTCCTGGCAGCAAAGCCTTGAAGCCACTACTCAGATTTCCCACACTTCCCCTGAAGGTCCAGACAACCTCTGGATAACTGCCATTGCCACATGTCATCCAGTTAATTCCAAAGCTTTCATATCCTTAGAAAACAAAAGGGCATTTGCATACCCCGCAAGTGTCCTGGAAAAACTGAGAAACCCTGTTGGGTTTTTCCCGTGAGAGCACAGCGGCCATTTTAGGTACTGTGATCTCACTCCCCAAAAGCATTGGAGGGGGCTGTGATCTCATGTGGTGCCCCAAAACATGTGGTTTTTTTATGTCATGAAAGAACACGGCCCTGAAAAAAGCACATCTTTCGGCTCTGTGATCTCGCGCCTGTCACGTGACACATGGAAGACAAGCATCCCAATTTTGGGACTCAACATGTTGGAAATACAGCAGTAATATTGGGACCTGAATCTAAGTGCTGCCACACGTCTTGACAGCTTTTGAGCAGCTTCACTGGCTTCTAGCTCTTTGTTTGTGGGCACAATTCAAGGTCTAGAAGTATTATTTGAAACTCAAGAACCGAAAGAACTGTCCATCCCTCTATAAACCTGCCCATTCTCTGACATCAAAAGCACAGGCCCAGCGCCAAATGTCTCCGCCATCAGAAACCGGGCAGGTTTCAACACAGATAGGACCTTTTCACTGAGGGCGCCGTGACTCGGAAGCTGCAGATCTGAAGCCATCCTTCATATCAAGATTTGTTTATTTCATTTCATTTACCCAGGCTTTTAATTCACAGAAGCCTCTGAGTGCATTATCTGCTTTCTCTTTTACATCTGTTCTGTATTTTAATATAGCACCTTATCCTGCTGCTTTATGGATTGTTCTTTTGTGGGTCTATCAGAAAATGATCACTTATATTACATACCCCACAAGTTTTCTGGGGAAAAGGGACACCCCGTTTTCTCGCACGAGAGCATGGCAGACATTTTGGGTACTGTTCTCTTGCGCAATTTCACGCTGAGATCTTGTCCCTGAGAAAAGCACATCTTTGGGGCTTTGTGATCTCATGTGGGACCATAGGCGGGAAGATACATATCCTGGTTTTGGGACTCAAGATTTTGGAGGGTAAGATATTACTGCGGTACCTCTGGTTGCGAACGGGATCCGTTCCGGAGGCCCGTTCGCAACATGAAAAGAGCGCAACGCACAGGTTGCGATTCGCCACTTCTGCGCATGCATGTGACATCATTTTGCGTGTCTGCGCATGTGCGAGCAGCAAAACCCGGAAATAACCCTTCCCGGTACTTCCGGGTCATCACGGGATGTAACCTGAAAGAATGTAACATGAAGCAGACGTAACATGAGGTATGACTGTAATGTGTTATATTTGAAGCAGCCCAAGGAAGCTGTGGTATGTTTCAGAGTGCCGTGGCTCATCAAGGCAGCCTACACACACGCACACACACAAAGGCCACAGCTCCAGCCCCAAAGAGCATTGAAAAATGCAGAGAACTCTGGTTCATTGGAGCAACTGTCCTCAAAACATCACTCCTGAGTCTTCCAAGCCCCCATGCCTTCTTATTTACAACCAGTTCAGAGGGTGGCCTGGGCTGTGTAATTCTTCCCCCTTGTAGAACTCAAGAGGGAGGGGGATAGGGACAAAAATGATTTTTTCTGTCTCTGCCCATCATTGGGTTCTGGCTCCAACTGTCATTATCTCTAGCGCCCCCTACTGTTGGCCTCCCTGCTCTCTGTCCTACCAATTCCATTGGGCACCCAACACCACTGGAAAAGTGCATGGTGGGCAAAGAGTGATGTAGCGGTTAGCTTCTTTGGATTTTGGCTGGAGAGACCTGGGTTTCCATGCCCATTCAGCCATGAAGTTCATTGGGCATCCTATGTTCCTAATGTGGGTCAGATATACCCTTTCCATCTCTGGTCAGCGGTGTCACATGGGTGGAACTTTCAGGCACAGGTCTAAGACCCCACTCAGCAGAACAAGTAGAAAGGCCCCCAAATGCATGTGGGCTTGCTTATCATTGAAGTAAATTATGTAATTTCACAATCTTTGGGGGGAGCGGGCGGATAAGCCCATTAAGTGCAGAGTGTAAATCAACCTTTGTCTCTGGGAATATTTAATTTCCTCTCTACCTCTGTGCATGTTTATGCCACTCACTATGCAGCCCAGAGGGTTTGGGATCTGGAGGTGTTAAAAAAATCTAAATAAATACAAATATTTGCCATGCAATGGGGAGCAAGCCAAATTAGCGGGCAGGCTTCCAATATGAGTAACAGCCGAAAAGCCGGTCTTTGGGCAAGAATTCCCAGCATTCCTCCCTCCCCCCTCTTCCTTCCCAAGAACCTTGATTCCCCTTAGACTTTTTCTCATGCTCTTTCCTTAGCACAAACCTCCTGCTGCTATTATTTCCTGGCCACCCCTTGCTGGATTCATCTAATTGAGGCTCCTTGGGGCAGGGGCCCTGACATTTAATTCGCCCACAACAGCCCCGACACGCCCTGCAGAGCTGGGTTAATAATGAATAATAGTCCTGCCCGTGAGCAACTCTGACCTACCGTGGGAGAAGTCCTTTGCAGACATCAAGTATGTGAACCTGGAGAACATTCCAGCATGGAGCAAGGAGGAGGCCTCAGAAGAGTGTTTTATCTTCGGAAAGATGGAAGGATTGCATATCTCCTGGGGAGAAAGAGAGAGAGAGAGAGAGACCTGTTTATTCCAGGAAGCACTCAAGTTAAATTGAATCTTCTTGGCTGGCTAATACCATCTCACATGTTAGACCTGGGTTACATCTTCAGAGAGAAGAAGAAGAAGAAGAAGAAGAAGAAGAAGAAGAAGAAGAAGAAGAAGAAGAAGAAGAGGAGGAGGAGGAGTTTGGATTTGATATCCCGCTTTATCACTACCCGAAGGAGTCTCAAAGCGGCTAACATTCTCCTTTCCCTTCCTCCCCCACAACAAACACTCTGTGAGGTGAGTGGGGCGGAGAGACTTCAGAGAAGTGTGACTGGCCCAAGGTCACCCAGCAGCTGCATGTGGAGGAGCGGGGAAGCGAACCCGGTTCACCACATTACAAATCTACTGCTCTTAACCACTACACCACACTGGCTGTTAAGTTAAAGAGAGATCCTTTAACGTTCCTCAGATATAGAGCCTAAGAGGCAGAATCGGGCCATTTGTTCATCCAGCCAGGCATTTGATTGTGAGTGTGCCTTTATGACTTTTATTGAAAGTGCAGTAAAATGGCTACGTACAAATTCAACAAAACAGAGAATACATCACAAGGCAAATCATAGTGTAACAATAGCAGTTCCATAGCAGCTCAAAAAACCAGTCACAATGTGTTGATTAAAACCTGAGAAATTAAATAGGTGGTTTTTTTAACCACCTGCCTATACAGTGGTGCCTCGCAAGACGAAATTAATCCGTTCCGCGAGTCTCTTCGTCTTGCGGTTTTTTCGTCTTGCGAAGCACGGCTATTAGCGGCTTAGCGGCTATTAACGGCTTAGCGGCTTAGCGGCTATTAGCGGCTTAGCGGCTTTAAGAAAAAGGAAACAAACTCGCAAGAACTCGTTTTGTCTTGCGAAGCAAGCCCATAGGGAAATTCGTCTTGCGGAACGACTCAAAAAACGGAAAACTCTTTCGTCTAGCGAGTTTTTCGTCTTGTGAGGCATTTGTCTTGCGAGGTACCACTGTATTATATGAATCAGGTGCCAGGCAAATGTCATTTTACATGGTCAAAACATTGGCACTCTATATAGGTTCTCCGCAAACAGGTTTGTGAGGCTGGTGGCAGAGCTTTACTTTCATCTTCCCTTGCATATAAAAAGAAGGGAGACCAGGTTTCCTGGAAGGTGTTTTCCTTTATAACCCCATTTGCAACTCTTCTAAGCCCAGGTTGTCGTTCTGAACTAGCTATATCCCAAATATTGTTGAACCACATCTCAAGAGGTGGCTGAGCCTGGGATTTATGGTGATACGCAATCACTAGACATGCGGCTACCAATATTAAAAAAATAAAATCTTTCTGCTGGTAGTAAGGTCAGAATCTGGGTTTAGTGAACGCAGGGCTAAGGCTATGTTTTACAAGAGAGGTCGTTCAACAATTTTGGAGATAATATTGAAGACCCTGGTCCAAAATATATATACAATTTTGCATATTTGTGAGTGTATTCTGAAACAACTTCTTGGTTCAATAATGTGCATTTGGGTTTTTTTTCCTGGTTTGGTCTGTGCTACGATGTTTCCCCAATGCTAACTGCCAAGTTATTTCTGTCCAGAGGGGTTACAGCACAACAAAAGTGGAACAAACGTAAATTAGAACATTAAAAGTTATGAGCTTTCAGCAGGAAGTTTCAGGATATGCACTGATTGAAAAGGAAGCACTGTGACCACCTCAAAACACCAGCAAGCGCAAACAGTACATACCCTCCAACATTTCTCCCATGAACATAGGGACATCCTATTCCACAAAAATGATAATAATTTTGTTATTTATATCCTGCCCCTCTGACTGGGTTGTCGCAGCCACTCTGGGTGGCTTCTAGCAAATTAAAACATCAAGCACAGTAAGATATCAAACATTAAAATCTTCCCTATACAGGGCTGCTTTCAGATTTCTTCTAAAAGTCAGATGGTGGTTTATCTCCTTGACATCTGATAGAAGCGCATTCCACAGGATGGGTGCCACTACCGAGAAGGCCTTCTGCCTGGTTCCCTGTAGCCTCACTTCTCACAATGAGGAAACTGCCAGAAGGTCCTCAGAGCTGGACCTCAGTGTCCGAGCTAAACAATGCAAAGATAAAATAGTATTATTAATACTACCCCCTAATTATATTCACCCAAGAAGAGGTACGCTGGTAAGACTAAACTCTCAAAAGGGGCTATATGATTATTGTAAAGGAAGAAACACTGATCTAGAAAAATCGATCGACAGAAAGATAGCGACGGATAGATATTCGGCAGGCTCGTGTGGCAAGTTGCTCTAGGTATGTACAAAAAGATTTCTATCGTGACACAATCTGATAAAAGCAAAACACACCTTGGCTGTTGCCTAGGAACGATGAGAAAAGCAGCCTAAGAAGAAATCAGGAAAAAATGGATTATTTTTCTCTGTGTTCAATATGAACTGGATGCCTTGTGTACAATGTGTGTCCCTCTCTCTGTCCAGGATGGCTCTGAACAAAACTGAGATGCAAAAAATGCTCTAATCCTGCCTCCAGGTTTTCCACAGGCATCTGCAAGAACAGGATACTGGGTGGGCCATTGGCCTGATCCAATAGACTCTTATGTTCTTATGTCAGCTGTGGGTGAGCTTGGATTCTGTCTAGCTAGGCAGGTATAACCAGCCTTTTTTCACACAGTTATTCCAGGAGAAGAGAATCATTAGCACATGTTCCTTTTACGATCTTGTCCTCTCTCTCTCCCCCACCCTTCCTTGTTTGCCTCGCACGTGAAGGCATTTGTCATTAAACTTGGGGCCCAATCTGCCATCGCAGTTCAGAAAGGTGGAGACACTGCTCTGTAGTGTGGCTGGCAGATCAGCATGTGTATTTATTAATATACATATTGAGTTTCATTTCTACCAGAAGGTAGTAAATCCTCTACAATTCCTGGTTAGGGTAAAGGAAGAGCCTTGCTGGGTCGGCTCAAAAGCCCAGCTAGTCCTCTTAAAAACCATTGCAAACAGCTAAAATCGTCAGTGGGATTGGAATAACACTTGTAGTTTAATGATGGGTTTTGTGGAGATGCAAAAGATTTGGATTATTATAAAAGATGCAGGAGGAAAGGACAATGGGACCCACAAAGGGGAGGGAGAAAGTCCAGGAGATTCTGTGGAATCTTGTTTCTATATTGTATGTTGATATGTTATTATAAAATTTTAATTTGAAAAACCCAAATATATAAATTTACCAAAAACAAAAAAGGCCAGCTAGTCCTGTCTTCAGTTCCCACCATGGCCAGCCAGGGATGAGGGGAAAATTCAGTTTGCATTTAAAGCCAAATTTATCAGACGCACACTCTCCAAAACAATGTGAGAGCCAATATGCAGCCACCCTTTGAAATTCACACATGTGAAATTTCGCTGTGCGATGCCTCTCTCCAACCAATCTTCGCCAAAAATGCAGATGAGAAAGAAGAAGAAGAGTTTGGATTTGATATCCCGCTTTATCACTACCCAAAGGAGTCTCAAAGCGGCTAACATTCTCCTTTCCCTTCCTCCCCCACAACAAACACTCTGTGAGGTGAGTGAGGCTGAGAGACTTCAGAGAAGTGTGACTGGCCCAAGGTCACCCAGCAGCTGCATGTGGCGGAGCGGGGAATCAAACCCGGTTCACCAGATTACGAGTCTACTGCTCTTAACCACTACACCACACTGGTGTAGCGTGCATAAGCAAGAATATATGTCATGGAATGGTTGTATGAAAAGGAATGGTGGGAGGAACCAGCTGGGGAACCCCCAAGGGAAGAAGGCTCAGAACCCGGGGAGTGGTGGTGGGACGGCGATGAGTGCTCAGGGGGAGAAGAAGGGGGAAAGGAGTTGACAGAAGCTGAAGGGGTAACAGGGCTTAGTGAGCTGGGAGAGTCTGTGGCAGAGAGAAGTCAAGAATCAGAGGCAGAAGCTGAAGCAGGAGAATGGGAGGAGGGAGGCCAAGAGGCAGAGATTGTTAGGATTCTTGCTCTGTGTTTGCAGTCATGGGATTGTTGTCTATCACATGACAGTGTATGTTTTCATTCCAGAGTGTGGGAAGTGACAGAGACAGTATGCTTTGTACTACTGTGTTCCGGAATGTAGGACTATTGTCCTTTCTTTCTTTCTCTTTGCTGTCTGATGAGAAAGAGGAAGGAGCTAAGTCGGAATGCTCCAAGTGTATTATATGTAAATAAAAGTAGATTAGCCAAAATGCTGTGCTACTGAGTTCTGTTAAGCAAACTGCAAATACTCTGCGGGATCGTAAGTGTGCTGATGCCTCCTGGGCTGGAGAAAGCTTTTGAAGCTCCCGAACAATCAACCAGGAGGGAAAGAACATGCCTGTCGGGTCCTACACAGGGTCCTACACACAAGCAGGACGATCCTAACAGAGATGAGTCAAGCTGATGAAGAGCCATAGGTGTCTCCCCCTCCTGCTGCAACAAGCTCCCCAACCCCCTCATCTCTCCAAAACAGAAGAGGCATGAAAAGGGCAGAGGAGAGGATGGTTGGCTGCATGCAGGCGCAGTCTCTGTTTGCTTGGAAGAAGTCCTGGAGAAGAGGAGGCATAGGCAGCTGTGAGGATGCAGGGACCTTTAGTCCCGGCAACTGATTTCATGGAATAAGACCCACTGAGAATGAGCTGTTGTGCTCCTTAAGCCTGACACTCAGCCAAGTCTGTAGAGATCATGTTTTTGCTAATAAAAAGTTAATTCCAACTTTGGACTGTGTGATTACTGACCGACACACTCTGTGACAATGCATTTCTGAAAAAAAAATATGGAAATGCATTATATCGGGGGGAATTACTTGCAAAAAAAAATGTGTACATTAGTCAAAACAGCATATAAAAATGTGTTTATTAGGAGAAAATTGCACTAAAATGCTGAATAATTCTCTTTGGGAATTTCTTTTTTTAATCACAAATTTAAAAACTAAATTTATGTTGGGAGAGGGGAGAAAAACTGAGAGAAACCGAAATTGACAGCGAACATAGAAAAGGAGAGGGAGAGGAAGATAACGAGGGAGAGGAAGAAGAGGGAGACGAGAAAGTAAACTCTGAGAGTAAAACAACAACAACACACAGTTCAGATCCAAAGAGCTCAAAGAATCTAGGCCTCATCTGCACTATGCATTTAAACAAGCATTCCCTCAAAGATTCCTGGGGTCCTGGGAACTGTAGTTTGTTAAGAGGGTGCTGAGGCTCATTAAAGGGTAAATTAGGTCCAGTCGTGACCGACTCTGGGGTTGCGGCGCTCATCTCGCTTTATTGGCCAAGGGAGCCAGCGTACAGCTTCCGGGTCATGTGGCCAGCATGACTAAACCACTTCTGGCGAACCAGAGCAGCACATGGAAACGCCGTTTACCTTCCCGCCGGAGCGGAACCTATTTATCTACTTGCACTTTGACGTGCTTTCGAACTGCTAGGTTAGCAGGAGCAGGGACCAAGCAACGGGAGCTCACCCCATTGTGGGGATTTGAACCGCCGACCTTCTAATCGGCAAGTCCTAGGCTCTGTGGTTTAATGCACAGCGCCACCCGCATCCCTGCTACAAGACCCCTATTCCCCTTAGAGGGCTACGATTCCCAGAGTGGTTTAAACAACCCCTTTCCCTGGGGAACTCAGTGTAGAGAACACGGGGCTGTATGAGCAAATATTCTGACCTGCTGCAAAGCAGCTCCCTCCGTTCTTAATGGTGGCTCCTGTATTTAAAAAAACAAAGGGCTGGAGTACCAACGAAGACAAGGCACCTGATCGCACACGGAGAGAGTGCATAATAGATATCTTTCAAGTGGGTGGCATCTGGAGTTTTGCTGGGTGTGATACAGATGGGCCCTTTCGGCTGCGAGGCAGCTCATCAGAGCCGCAATTTCATGTACTTAGCCAAATCAAGCCTAGGTATAACCTCTAGACATTTACCTGGTGCTAATTACACCTTCTCTCGGCAACCTGCTCTTCCCTCCAGCCCCTAATTGTTTTGTTACACACACAAATCCTCCTGCAAGCCTACACAAGTGCCTATCGTTTTTCATTATAATTTAGGGGGGGGATCCGTACTCCCGAGTTTCACGCTAGAAAAAAGAAGAAGCAAAGAGGAGAGAGAGAGAGAGAGAGAGAGAGAGAGAGAGAGAGAGAGAGAGAGAAGGGTGGGTTGCGGAGAAAGGTGGGAGGCTTTGCCAGTGGGATAATCTTTTGCCTACAAATCAGGCCTCTGTTTTCTGGAATTAGACCTCCCACCTTTCAAATGGTTGAGGCGAATTAACTCACACCCACCCAAGGCCATATATTTCTCCCTTTTGTCTGTGGGGAATTTCCTCTCCAGTGATAGATGGGAGAGGTCATGAGCCAACTGGAATTTCACCTGCCAGCTTAGAAGGGGCAACTTAGAAATAATGAATAATGAATTGAGTCCTGCTCCTACAGATTTGCAAACAGGAATTGGAACGCTGGTTGTCAACCCAACAGCCGTAGGAACTGTTAGCGAAGTCAAAATATTCGTACCAACATTGTGGAGCTTTGTTCGCATGAACAGAATTTGCCAACGAGAGTAGATGATATCCAGATATTTGGAGTAGACCCATTGACTTACATTACTTCGCAAAAAAACCCAAGATGCATTCTGATTCATTTTTTTTTAACTGTAACAATCTCTGTTACAGTTACAATTGTATTTGAGATGCTATAAAATAAATAAAAGACAAACATTTTGAATTTAACAAATTGATGCTTAATATTTTTGCTTGAAATACTCCGGGACAAAAAGTGTCATTTTACAAGGTATGTATCCATTGGAATCTACTCTTAAAAGAAATATTTCACACCCAGCATCCCTCCACGCACACAAAAAGCACAATTCAAAACTGTTTAGCTTTTAAATACCTCATACCGCTAGGGTGTCTTTTTATTATGCATTCACAATCATTTGTGCTTGTGATGCTATTGGGGTGGTTATACATGATCCTGCTTTCAATACTGTTTTTACTTCACCGCTCCCACATAAAGATGTCAACTCAAGACATTCCCCAGAGTGGCTGGGGAAACTTTATTATAAATAATAAATTATTATTAAATTATTATTATTCCCTCACACGGCACATAGTTAAACGATGGAACAGGCATCCAATGAAGCCAAACATTGGAAGATTCAGGACAGATTAAAAAAAGCACATCTTCATACCACTCATAGTTATATTATGGGACTTGCTCCCTCAGGAGACCATGATGGCTGCCATCTTGGATGTCCATTGCTTGAAACCACAGGAGGTTTCTGCGCTCAGCTCCTGTTTTTAGGCTTCCCTCAGACATCTGGTTGGCCTCTGTGAGAACAGGGATGCGGAACTAGACATGCCATCAGCCTCATCCACCAAGCTCTTCTTCTGAAGTTCCCATCTAAAGAAGTCACTGCCCTGGGAGAGACCATAGAGCCTAGGGCCTAAAATTTCCCAGTTGCTTCCCTGGCTGTGGCCTTCGCTCTCTCTTTAAGCTCTTCCAAGACTGTGATTTTGTGGCGCCAGCCCAGCCGCGCCACCCTGGTCGTCTGCGAAGTCAACGGCAGGGCTGAAGCTCCGTGTGTGTTCCCAGCAGTTTCTGCAGCTGTGCCGTGGAAAGGGTGGGACAAGGGAAGAGACAATATCTTGCTGGAAAAATCTTGCCTTTTCTTAAAAAAAAAAAACACCACCTAATAATAAAGCAACTTATATTCTTGTCTTAAGGCAAGTGGAGTGCTGTGCCACAGATACATGCGCCACTCCCTCTTATTATTGGCTCAGAGGGAGCCGTCGTTTAGGACATGCAGAGTCTTCCAATTTTAATCTATACTCTAAATGAGATCTAGGAGACAAGTTGCAGATCTCCGCCACCTTGGAATTCTCTCCTTAGCATGCATATGAGTTTTGGCTCTCAAGAGTTCCACTCAAGGGACTTGCGTTGTTGAGTCTTGCCCTAGTCCCCTGAAGTAGTTAAGCTTTTGGAGAAGCTAGGGTTCTGGATTGGTTTGAGGGTATCAGGCTGGGTGATTCTTTTCAAATATGTTGGAGGGGAGACAGAGAAATTCTCACGCCCGTGATCCCGGGTGACCCGTTTCCAAGCCAAACCTCACCTAAATTGCCTCCAAATTAATCTCAGCACAGATACTTCAATCAAGGCATTTACAGGTATCTTTGAGAAGCGCCAAGTCCCTAAAGACATGTGGCATAGCCAGCGTGGGATCAGAGCGCAGGCTACAGAGGGCCCGGCTCCCACGCTAGGAATGGAAGATCTGCTTTACATTTTAATGATTTTGTTTTAAATTTAGTTTGGCCTGCGTTTTTAAGCTAGCCAACTTGATTTGGCCTCATGCTTGGATAAGAACATAGGAGCCAACTCCTAGGGGCCAAGGGGCTTTCTCCCCCTCCCCCAATAAAATATTTGAGGGGACCAGGGCCCCCAAAGTTGATGGACATTGCCATTCAAATGGTGTGTGCATGGAGGGCAGGGTTTATCTTCCCCCCAAATAAATAAATAAATATTCAGGTTGGCACCCCTAGATCAGAGCATAATAATCCTTTGTATTTTGCACTTCTCTGAGCTTCGTTATATGGTTCTTGGCTTAAGAAATGTACCCAAATGCCTTTGAAATGCATATTTTAGAATGCCATACATTTAGAAATTGATTATTTTATTTCTATGCTGCTTAATCTGTTAAAAATATCTCTAAGCAGTGCACAGAAATGCATATGTTCTGATAAAATACCTATAGTATTTAAATTTGTGATACAATGCAGTGCTTTTTTTCTGGAAGAATAGGTGATGTTACTCACCATGAAGTTGTTAGAGTAGGTGCCACACTTCTTAACAACAACAAAAAGTGGTGTTGGTACTGCGTACCCTTTAGTACCCCCTAAAAGAAAAAGTACTGATACAATGTGTGTGTTAAATATGTGTGCGTGTGCAAAATTGACATGGAATAGAAATTGACTCTTCAATTCATCCCTAGTCCCAGCCTCCCAATACTGGCTTGGAACAGTTTTCTGCCTTATATCTGTACTTAACATGCAGAGGCATTTACTGTTCGTATTTAATTGTGTTGGGTGGATGGCATGCAACTGTATATCATTCTGGACCATATTCTGTAGCCGAGGTCCAGTTCAAACATCCTGCTTCTGTGTCCTGTGAGTGCTGCACATCTGATGCCATGAAAAAAGGTTCATCCTTTGCCACATGTCTCTTAGCTAGGGACATAAACAGGCAGCGATTTCCATTCCGACCTTTATTTGCTACAAGCACGCCATTTCCATTCCACTGCAGTTTAGTTTCTTCCAAATGCTATGTTATTCATATATGGCGAGCGTGCAGCTTCCTTCCCAAGTCTCCGCAGGAGGAGACGGATCTTTGCACCTCGGCGCTGAATATGCTTAAGATGGTGCTGAGGTTAGCTTCTACAAACACATGCCTTTCTATTCTGCATTCAGGCAAGATAAAACATTATCAGAGTTCAATGATGCATTCAAGCCAGGCCACAAACACTCGAAGAGGGTATGACACAAGACTAGTGAGGGGTGTGGCCTAAGGAGAAGGGGTGTGGCTTGGAGAGAGACTCAAGGGCCAGAAAGAAGAAAGCTAATGTGGCTTCCAAGTCATATGTTGCCCACTCCAATCTGAATATTTTGAAGGGGCAGCTCACTGAAATGGTTAACCTCTCCCAGAAAATCAGAAAGGCAGAATATTCGCTGAAGCTCTAATTCTCTGAGGTCACTTGCCCAAAGGTCTTTTTCTGTGACAAGGTGACTCAAGAGGGAATTCGCCTGTGTGGAAGGCACAAGAAATCGTTCTGTCGGCACATTTTAATTTGGAATCGGATACTTATATATATTTGGCAAATGTTCTCCTACGAAAGGACTTTATAATACCCCCAATAAAACAGTGTGAGCACAGGTAGCTCACAGTTATTTGTCTGGATCAAAGGACGCCCTCCCCAGTTTAACCTTCTGGTAATTTGTTTGAACTTGTAGGGCTCTCAGAGGGCAGCCGTCTTTCATTCTGGGCAAGTCTACCTTGCCTCTGTGGCACATTAAGTCCTGGCACAAGCGCCTGTTTTGCAAATCCTATCCCATAGGGTAACCTCATTTTCGTCTTCAACAAAGGCAGCTTTATGCAAAGGTCGGTGCCAGAGAAAAGGTGGAGAAAATTTAAACACCTCTCCGCATTCCCATCCCTAGTAATCCCGATAATGCACAAGCATGTTGTGCTTTTGTTGCTGCTTTGTGTTGGGTTTCGACAAACACCTTGGCACTTCTAGGGAAGCAATGAAATAATGGTTTTGAAGAAATCGGGTCCTCCCTTAAAGAGAGAGACCTGGAAACCAACACTCTGTGTTGTGGGTGGGTTTTGTCAGCCACAACACCCAATTGGAGGTCCATCAATGCTGGGTTCAATCGGACCAATGGGGCAGAGTCCAAAGGGATCAAGGGACCTATTTATACCCATGCACATGACCCAGAGCTTCCTCTTTCAGCATGTGCATTTAGAACACCCACCCACCTCTCCCTACTTTAGGGCTTTGCGCTTGACCTTGCTATGCCGTCATGTGTCGTCTGTCATTGGGACAGGGGCAAGGCAGGAATTTTCCCCACTTGGTTGATTGGCTATGGCCATTTGGGTTTCGCCTGCCGCGTAGCAAATCGTCACAACTTGCAAGGTTGTGGATAGGCTCTGGTTCAGGTGATAGGGATGGGAGAACACTCTCACCATCCCTATGTGAAGGGTATTCTGTTAAAGAAATCCAGGGACTCTATGGTTTGGTCAACCCCTGAGAAGAAGAAGAGTTTGGATTTGATATCCTGCTTTATCACTACCCGAAGGAGTCTCAAAGCGGCTAACATTCTCCTTTCCCTTCCTCCTCCACAACAAACACTCTGTGAGGTGAGTGGGTCTGAGAGACTTCAGAGAAGTGTGACTGGCCCAAGGTCACCCAGCAGCTGCATGTGGAGGAGCGGAGACGCGAACCCGGTTCACCAGATTATAAGTCTACCGCTCTTAACCACTACACCACACTGGCTCTCCCCCTGAGAAGAGGGAGGGAAAAGAGGAGGGGGGAAACTGTGCCCATGCCTGAGTCCAGAGGGGACATTTGGGTGGCGGAGATAGCCTGTTCCCAGCTTTCTGCTTATCCAGGTGTTCACCCTTGGCTGACCTATGTGGTGCCCTGGGTCAGTGCTACCTGCAAGGGTGCAGGGAGCTAGTCGAACCAGAGCCTATGCAACCAATCACTTTCTGTAATCAATAAAGTTGTGGCCTAAATTCTGCCAAAAACCAAAACTAAAATTTGAGTCAAGTGTGAATTTATTTTGGGGGAGGTTTCTGGGTCTGAACACGCAAATAACTCCTTTTTCTCCGAGGAGTTGAAGGTGGCGTACACAGTTTCCCCCCTCCTCTTTTAATCCCCACAGCAATAACCCATCTAAAAGGCAGTGACTGGCCTTCACAGCCATGTGGAGATTTGAACCCTAGTCTTCCAGCTCCTAGGCTGACACTCTAACCACAATGCCACCACAGATAACTGGCCATACGGAAGACCAAACCTGAGGCAGAGGACTTGGTGGTTCTGACCCTTTCAACATATAAAGAAGCTTATTGGAGCAGCAAGTGAACCTTACTGATTAAAGGAGGGCAGAAGACTGCTTTAGGAGGTGCAGGACAGGGCCTATGGTTCCCACATCTCACTGCCATTGCCTGCCCCTCGTTATGCGCCACCTGAGGCAGCCGCCCAACTCTGCCAATGGTAGAGCTGGCCCCGCTATACATTAACGAATTGAAAATAGATACCACTCTCTGGCTGCACTCCAGCTGCATACACAGCTTGCATTGAAATCACGTGGCTTATCCCAGAGAATCCTGGAAACTGTAGATTGTTAAGGGTGCTGGGAATTGTAGTTCTGTGGGTGGGGAGACAACAGCGCCCAGGATTCTGGCGGCGACATCTACTCCATACATTTAAAGCATTGCGATACTATGTTAAACAAATATGTCTCCCTCCTCCAGTGAGTTCTGGGAGCTGTAACTTGTTAAGGGTGCAGAGAGTTCACAGGAGAGCCATATATCCCTCCCAGAACAATTCCCAGACTGACTTAACAGTCAATTCCTCTTCCTTGTGAGGGAAGAAGGTGGGGTATGTATGTATGTATGTATGTATGTATAAATAAATAAATTATTTATTTATTTATTTATTTCAGGGAAGATTGTAGTGTTTGATGTTGTGTTTTTACTAATTTTTTGTTGGGAGTCTCCCAGAGTGGCTGGGGCAACCCAATCAGACAGGTGGCATATAAATAATAATATTATTATTATTAATAGTATTAATAGTATTATTTCACCCAGAACTCTGGGGGTTGTTGTTGTCTGCCCTGGGAATGCGTTTTGAGCCCGGCTGCCCTGAAAATAGACTTCAGAAGCTGAAGTCAGAAACTCCCCCATTTTCGTTATCTCATACACTTTGTGGCCGCACTCTGGTGCAAAATACAGTCAGGGGAAAAATGCCGCTTGTGGTCTTCGTGAAGGTGCAGCAAACATTTGAAATGCGCCTTGTTTTGAAGCTGACTTCGCTGAAGTTGTCACATTTTGTTTTATTTAAAAAAACACCACAAAAGCAACCTTTGCTACATTCTGATATTGGCAAGTCCTGCGTGCCTTTCACCCCCAGCTTTCCTTGCCTGTGATTCTCAGATCCTGCCTGGAGCAGAAGAGAAGCATGGTTTTCAATATTATTTATCACCCCTGTCTTTCAACAGCTGTAGCTGTCATCCAAATAGCTGTTCCACTTCTGGGAGAGGACGGTTGAGAGATAGGTCACCCGGAGGTATGATGCCGCCCTCTGAGAAGGGGGGAAACATCTAGATCAGGGCTCAGCAAACATTTTCAGCAGGGGGCCGGTCCACTGTCCCTCAGACCTTGGGGGGGGGGGCCGAACTATATTTTGAAATAAAAAATGAACAAATTCCTATGCCCCACAAATACAGTGGCACCTCAGGTCATGTACTTAATTCGTTCCGGAGGTCCGTACTTAACCTGAAACTGTTCTTAACCTGAGACACCACTTTAGCTAATGGGGCCTCCTGCTGCCGCCACACCGCCGAAACACGATTTCTGTTCTCATCCTGATGCAAAGTTCTTAACCTGAAGCACTATTTCTGGGTTAGAGAGTCTGTAACCTGAAGCGTATGTAACCTGAAGCTTATGTAACCTGAAGCGTATGTAACCTGAGGTACCACTGTAAATCAGAGATGCATTTTAAATAAAAACACACATTCTACACATGTAAAAACACCAGGCAGGCCCCACAAATAACCCAGAGATGCATTTTAAATAAAAGGACACATTCTACTCATGTAAAAACATGCTAATTCCCAGCGGCCCGGATTGAGAAGGCGATTGGGCCAGATCCGGCCCCCGGGCCTTAGTTTGTCTACCCATCATCCAGATCTTCAGCCTTTTGTAATTTAGCTAAGAGATAGAAAAGAAGAGAAGTGGAGGCAAGGAAGAGGGGTGTGGGACTGAGAAGGCCAAAAAGAGAGACCAAAATGGGTTTTGGGGAGCATGGTTTATCTGCCTATTTACTTCAGGAACAGCTGGACCCGAAGTTCAAACCTTGAAGGTTTCTTCCGCTCCTCACCCACAGTTCAAAATGTCACCCCAACTTATGTGGTGGACCTGGAAAACAGTAAAAGAGTATTGGGAAATAATTTATAATGAATTGAATGTCAGGAGTGCTCTGATGGTGTTTCCTGCTTGGCAGGGGGTTGGACTCGATGGCCCTTGTGGTCTCTTCCAACTCTAGGATTCTATGATTCTATGATTCTATGATTCTATGAAAAAAATATTTAAAAGCACTTTTCCAAAAAAAACACCAACACAGAGTCCTTTCTGTTGGGTATAATTCAGATGGAACTTCCCAAGTGAGGGGGGGAAAGGTTATTTATGTATGCCACTTCTGCGGCCCATGTTTGGTTAGCCCCAAAATGGGAAACAAGCGAAGTCCCAACAAAAGAAGAATGGCAACCTAAACTGATGGAATATGCGCAGCTTGCAGACTGAACTTATAGAATAAGAGAACAAGAAGAAAGAAGATTGGAAAACGTTTATTGAATATGTGGGGGGAAATTGTGTACACTTGAAAACGTAAGCAGCATTAAGATAAATACAACAGTGTGAATAAGTATTGATGGATGTAATAATAGAATACTGAATGGTTTAGTTTATATAAAATATGCAAGGATTTATGTTATGCAAAATGAACCATGGGAAGAGAAGTAGGGAAGTCATTGGTATTTTAAGGTTGTTTAAATAAATATTTTAAATTGTAAAACAGAAATTTTATTTTTTTTAAAAAAATGTCGGCCCAATATTCCTCCCCTCACAGAGCACATAAACAGTGGAACCCAATCCTACAGGAGGCAGTAATGGCCACCAACTTGGATGGCTTCAGAAGATGGTGAGACAAATTCATGAAGGAGAAGACTGTGGATGACTACTAGCCATGAGGGCTATATTCTGCCTCCACAATTGGAGACAGCAATGTTTCTGAATACTAGTCACCTGTGGGGGGGCACCTGGTTCGTGCCCCCTAAAAAACTGTGCCCCTGCATGACATAGAAATATCAAGGAGAATTTTTAGCTGAATAATTGCTGACTTTTAGAACTGATGGACTGATTAAACACACTTGCACATCGCCAGGCCTCAAAATGTGCTTTTCTGATATGCTGACGGAAGAGTAGAATAGATTGAAATCTAATAGACAAAATTTTTCGAGAGGGAGGAAAAGAAAATCTGATCGGACAAAATGTATTGTGGTGAGGGTTTCTTTGTTATTCCCGGTTGCGACAGCACACCAGAACCAAAACAGCCTCAAACAAGTGTTTTTTTAACCCGCCCAAAAATCGCCCTTCTGATTAATTGACTAAAGCTGTACTTGATTAATCTATTATCCATTAAATGGATTAAATTTTTAAAGAAAAGAAACCTTGAACCCCTTAAAACTGTCTTAAAATTTTAGGACCACGAGCATTAGAGAAAGAAGAATTTGGAAGCTTCGCAAGATCATTTTCCCTTTCAATAGTGGTGTTTTTGGTTTTTTTTTACAAAGACACATGAAACCGAAAAAGGGGGTATTTTGGCTTGGGAAATTCTCTTATCAACCCAATGCAAAAGTGATGAAAATTGAGCAGCTTTTACATCCAATGGGAATTTAGCCAGACGACTGTCTAACGCTGCACAGGGATGCAAGACCAGCTTATGACAGTTCATTGTAGAGTACAAAGAAAGTTCAAGTCATCCAGATACACCTGGCCTTAGGTGAGCCAAAGGAAAACCTCAATTCCATCCCTTGAACCCAGCTCCCCTTAGTGAATTTTAGCCCGCAATTCATTGCAGCAAAGTAACATTTTATAGTTTTGAAGTATCACGAGACTCCTTGCTGTTTGTAGATGGAAAAATAGTCCATGCAGTAGGTGCATTTGCTAGAGTGTCGACCAGTTTGGCCCAAAGATATCCCACAAGGCAGTGGAACTTTAGGATCACTGTTCCTTCTCCTAGATGAGCTACCTTCCCAGGTTGATGAGTTCCAGCTGCCCCTCACTTCCCTCTACAACATGGGCAGAAACAGACTTCTAGATTGTTGGACCCTTCATGCAGGGGAAGTCCCTAACTCACTGAGGGTTTGAGACCCATCAGCTACCCTTCCCTGGTTTAGCCGGCCAATCAAAACCATTCCCAGGGTCACATGTGGACAGCTTCTGTTGTCGTTGTTTAGTTGTTTAGTTGTGTCCAACTCTTCGTGACCCCATGGACCACAGCACGCCCGGCCTGCCTGTCTTCCACTGCCTCCCGCAGTTTGGTCAAATTCATGCTGGTAGCTTTGAGAACACTGTCAAACCATCTCGTCCTCTGTCGTCCCTTTCTCCTTGTGCCCTCCATCTTTCCCAACATCAGGGTCTTTTCCAGGGAGTCTTCTCGATACCTTATGAGGAACGGCTAAGGGAGCTGGGCATGTTTAGCCTGGAGAAGAGGAGGTTAAGGGGTGATATGATAGCCATGTTCAAATATATAAAAGGATGTCACATAGAGGAGGGAGAAAGGTTGTTTTCTGCTGCTCCAGAGAAGCGGACACGGAGCAATGGATCCAAACTACAAGAAAGAAGATTCCACCTAAACATTAGGAAGACCTTCCTGACAGTAAGAGCTGTTTGACAGTGGAATTTGCTGCCAAGGAGTGTGGTGGAGTCTCCTTCTTTGGAGGTCTTTAAGCAGAGGCTTGACAACCATATGTCAGGAGTGCTCTGATGGTGTTTCGTGCTTGGCGGGGGTTGGACTCGATGGCCCTTGTGGTCTCTTCCAACTCTATGATTCTATGATTCTATTCTATGATTCTCTTCTCATGAGGTGGCCAAAGTATTGGAGCCTCAGCTTCAGGATCTGTCCTTCCAGTGAGCACTCAGGGCTCATTTCCTTAAGAATGCTTCTAGGAACCACAAGTGACAGCTGAGCGCAGGGCAGGGACCAAAGGTAGAATGACTACCCCAGAAGGAACACAATGTATTCCACCACCACAGGATTCCCCTTCCCCTAACATCTCATACAACCCTTTAATTGTCTGAGCCTGTGAGTGAACAATAGGGCAGTAGTGGGGAGCCTGTAGCCCCCCTGATGATGTTGAATTACAAAGCCACCATCATCCTTAACCATTGACCAGCCCAGCTGATGCTAATGAGAGCTGTAGTCTAACAACATCTGAGGGGTACAGATCCCCCACTGCTGCAATAGGAGGAAGCCTCATGTCTGACTGCGTTTGGGGCAGTCTGGCCAGTCACTGTTGTTTAGCATTCTTTCTGCAATTGTGTGTGTGTGTGTGTGTGTGTGTGTGTGTGTAAACACACACACACACACACATTTTTTACACAAAAATTGGCATTATTCAATTTACTTTCAATATAAAAATTTCTTACATTTTAAGGAAATCAGCCCTGAGTGCTCACTGGAAGGACAGATCCTGAAGCTGAGGCTCCAATACTTTGGCCACCTCAGGAGAAGAGAAGACTCCCTGGAAAAGACCCTGATGTTGGGAAAGATGGAGGGCACAAGGAGAAGGGGACAACAGAGGACGAGATGGCTGGACAGTGTTCTCGAAGCTACCAATATGAGTTTGACCAAACTGTGAGAGGCAGTAGAAGACAGGAGTGTCTGGCGTGCTCTAGTCCATGGGGTCACGAAGAGTTGGACACGACTAAACGACTAAACAACAACAATAACAACATTTTGACTTCCCATCCTTACATCTGTGATGCTCCTGTTTTATTCCTTTATCTGCTGCCACAACTGCCATGCATTTTCTATTGTATTCTCACCTATATGACAATCATTTATTTATTCTCTTGCTCACAATTTCATTTGACCATAGGTTTTTCTTCAATAGTCCAAAAAGAACCTCCCCTCGTCGACAAAGTTCTCATTCTTTAGATCACTTGTTTTGCTGTCAACTTCGCCATCTCTGCATAGTCCATTAACTTTAAAATTGGGACTTCTTATCTTTCCACTTCTATGCATACAGGATTCTAGCTGCAGTACTGGCATATATAAACAACTTAACCATCACCTTTCGAACCTCTGCCCTTATAATTCCCAGAAGAAATGCTGCAGGTGTCTTGGGAATAACTACTTAAAGCAACTTCTTAAATTCAAATTTTCTGCCATTTGGTACCCTCCAGGTGTTCTGAGTTTCCCATCCGCCCCACCTCCAGAACATCTGGAGCTCACCAAAGCTTTGTTCAGGAGAAAGAGAAGATTGCATTCCATGATCTTGTCTCCTTCTATGAAGGTCTGTCTTCAGAGCAACAGAAGCACAGAGCAGCTTTTATGGATCGCCCAGAATGGGTTGACAGGTTCTTTGTCGGTCAACCCACTAGGAGGAAAGACAGCACGTTTTGGACAATTCAGTGGAAGGGCTTGCCCCTTCCATCATGCTTTTCGCTGCTGACAAGAGAGGGTGGCAGAGCATTGATCCTGGCAAGAGTGACACAGTTAATCCTTTCTCGTGCTTCAATGCAGCTGTGCGTGGAATGCCGCACATTCGCCAAACCATCAAACCCAGGTGATGTCACCAAGCCGGCAATTGGGGGGGTCACTATTTGCCAGCACTCAAATGGTTAAACCCAAATGTTTGGGGAACTGTACACCCTGCTCCAGCAAATGCAACATCTGCAGGTGGGGCAGAGGGCTGGTACCCTGGTCTTATGTGTACCTATTAAGGGGACATTAGCTGTGATTCCTGCATTTGTAAACTACTATATTCTGAACTTAAAAATGGAAAGCGTAATGCTGGTGGTCAACAAAAGAGGTTTAAAGACTGTCTCAAGGCGAATCTTAAAAAATGTAGTATAAACACTGACAACTGGGAAACACTGGCCTGTGAGCGCTTCAATTGGAGAACAGCCTTTACCAAAGGTGTCATGGGCTTTGAAGACACTCGAACTCAGGACAAAAGGGAGGAACGTGCTAAGAGGAAGGCACGCTTGGCAAATCCACACCGTGATCAACTCCCACCCAGAAACCAATGTCCCCATTGTGGAAGGATATGTGGATCCAGAATTGGCCTCCAGTCACTTATGGACTCATTGTTAAAACTGTGTTTATGGAAGACAATCTTACTCGGCTACGAGTGATCGCCAAAGAAGAAGAAAAAGATTCCTGCATTGGAGGAAGTTGGACAAGACAGTCTTGCGTCCCTTCCAACTCTACCGTTCTATAATTCTATACATAATCTGGGCTTTAAAACAAAAAAGCACCGTGCCCAAGCAAAGCCAAATTATTCAGAAAAAAAGTTTGTGTGCGTGTTGAGATATAGAAAATATTCTGATGAAAATATAACAATAATCTGATCTTTAATCTTTATTCTGTTGTGTTTTGCTTGTACACTACATAAGAGACAACGGCAACTGGAGGCAGTAATGGAATACTGAATGGTATAGTTTTTTGTAAAATATGCAGGGATTTATGATAAGTAAAATGAACCATGGAAAGAGAAGAAGGGAAGTCACTGGTATCTTAAGGATGCAAAATGAGTATTTTAAATTGTAAAACAGAAAAATTAATAAAATTATACAGAGGGAGAATGGCAACTGAGTACTGTACAAACTGTTGAGATAAACAAATAAACTATTGTGCGAACTAGGAAAGTCAGCATAATTTACCTTATTTTGCATTGTTTTTTGTACATTTTTCCCACCGCCACTTTTGTGGTCTCTGTTTTGCTTCACTGATTCTGGTTTTACTAGTAATGAAAGTCTCACCTCCGACCACTGGGAATTTTATTTGGCTGTCTTTCTGACTTTAAAGATTTCAGCCAGCTTTTCCCACATACTGTCTTGTGTATATACTAGCAGCCATAAGGACCAGAAGCCTGATTAGTTTTTGGCTGGGGGGGGGGGGTTTAATAAAAACTGCCATTCTTCGGAAGATGAATTCTGCACAGGGCCTTCTTGGTGGTGGCTCTCCTTTTGTGCAGTACAGGTTTGGCCCAAGACACTTTAGCACCTGAAGCGAACCACAAAATGGCACCCATCCCCCAGCCAGGGAAGGAGGGCAGAGTGAAGATCTACATAGCGAACAAGGGTGGGAAGAGACCAGAAGTGCCACCTCTTGGGACACAGAAGGGATCAAGAAGGGACAGAAACCAGAAAATACGAAGTGTTCCTGGTAAATACAGACAGTTGAACTAATGAAATCAAAAGATGTGATACTTGGTGCAAATGGTCAAAGGCACAGGTATGTATTGAAGTATGTCATTGGATGATGGAAATAATTTTTATTTCTAATCTTTATTTGTGTTTTCTAGGTCCGGTTCTTTAAACGAACAAAAAATAAAGGGAGCCATACCATGTTAAGAGAGGGTTGTGTTGTTCAGCCAAACTCATGCTAGCAAGCTATAGGAGCAAACATGGTGGCAAGGTATAGGTTTGTGGTTTTGCAGTAATCGCCCATACCCACTGTTCCAGCTTGTCAATATCCTCCTTAAATTGTGGTGCCCAGAACTAGACACAGTATTCTAGGTGTGGCCTGACCAGGGCAAACTAGAGCAGGACTATTACTTCCCTTGATCTGGACGCTAGACTTCTGTTGAAGCAGCCTAGAATAGCGTTAGCTTTTTTTTGCTGCTTCATCACACTGTCAACTCATGTTAAGCTGGTGGTCCACCAAGACGCCTAGATCCTTTCCACATGTACTGCTAGTAAGCCAGGTGTCCCCCATCTTATACTTGTGCAGCTGGTTCTTCCTGCCTAAGGGCAGAACCTTAACTTTGTCCCTATTGAAATACATTTTGTTAATTTGGGCCCAGTTCTCCAATCTGTTAATAATATTTTATTTTATTTTATTTATACCCCTCCCATCTGGCTGGGTTTCCTCAGCCACTCTGGGCAGCTTCCAACAAAATATTAAAATACAATAGTCTATTAAACATTAAAAGCTTCCCTAAACAGGGCTTCCTTCAGATGTCTTCTAAAAGTCTGGTGGCAGTTTTTCTCTTTGACATCTGGTGGGGGGGCATTCCACAGGGCAGGTGCCACTACCAAGAAGGCCCTCTGCCTGGTTCCCTGTAACCTCACTTCTCGCAGTGAGGAAACCTCCAGAAGGCCCTCGGAGCTGGATCTCAGTGTCCTGGTTGAACGATGGGGGTGGAGACACTCCTTCAGGTATACTGGGCCGAGGCCATTTAGGGCTTTAAAGGTCAGCACCAACACTTTGAATTGCGCTCGGAAACGTACTGGGAGCCAATGTAGGCCATCTTGAATTTTGATTCTCTCTTCTGCAGCATTAGCCATCCCTCCCAGTTTTGCGTCATCTGCATATTTGATGAGCATCCCCTCAATTCCTTCTTCCAAGTTGTTTGTAAAGACGTTGAACAACAATGGGCCCAGGACAGAACCCTGCAGCAGGACGGTGAGGAACCATTAGTGAGCACTATTTGGGTTCAGTCAACCAGCTACAATCAGCCTAAGAGTTACTTCGTCCAGTCCACATTTCCCACGCTTCTCCAAAAGAATATATTGGGGAACTTTGCCGGAAGCCTTATTGAAATAAAACTCATTTGGTAGAGCATGAAACTTCTAGGCTCAGGGTCGTGAGTTTGATCCCTGCGTTGGGCAAAAGATTCCTGCATTGCAAGCCAATCCTTGTTGCCCCTTCCAACTCTATAATTCTCTGATTGTAAGATATACTACATCCACAGCATTCCCCTGATCCACCAGCTTTTAACTCTATCATTCTAACCTACCATGAATTTGGAGACCCGTTTCTTACTCTTTCCCCATATATTTGAATGGTGGTGGTGCTTCTGTTGCGACCCACCTTGGATCAGGCCATGACCCACTAGTGGGTTCCCACCCAACCAGTAGAAGACCAGCAGTGTAGACCATTCTGATCTAGATAGACTGGTGTCCTGACTTGGTCTAAAATAGCTTCCTATATTCCTACAATCCTTTAAAATTGTTTCCATGTTGCTGGTCTTAAAATCCTGGATCCCGAGAATCCTCGGGCCCAGGACCAAATCCTTTTCCATGGAAGCAGAGGCACACGGACACACACGCGCACACACACACACGCACACACACACACACACACACACAGAGAACCTTTGAACATCACTCCGAAAGCATAAGCAGACAAGAAATCAACAGAATTTAATCTAGTTTATTCTCCAAAAAAAAGAGGGGGAAAATATGAAAACAAAATCAAAAGCGCAGTTCTTAACACTAGCAGTAAGTAAAATTTATACAACCATTCAGTCTGTATCATAGGATGAAATAAATCTACATCTCGTTTTTTTATTATTATTTTGGTGCTTTGAATTATACATACAAACAACAATTACAGGAACTTGTTCACAATGCGTATAAGGCCTGGACAAACTCGCCGCAGCTACAAGCTGAATGTCACACCAACTGCCCTGAAACCCTTCAAAAACAAAAACATCCCCTATTGTTCAGAGGCCCCGTAGCCTGGAATGCATGATTCGCCTACAACTTGGATTAATTTTTTTTTAATGCGTCAAAACAACTTGAGCCAGTGAGTGAAGAAAGAGAGAGAGAGAGAGAGAAAGAGCAAAAAACGCAAGTGGCAGTTTGTCCATATGCCGGTCCGACCTCGTTCTTCTCAGTCCGTACCAGGAAAACATTCAACTCAGTATTTCATTTGACCAACAAGCCATTTTCCTTTCCTTTCCATTTTTTTTTTTTTTACAGCTAAGCAGATGTCAAGAGTGTTCTTCAAAAATGTACAGAATTTCTTACAATATAAGTTATACAGTGTTCAGCATCAATCTGCTTGTCTTTGGGGGAGCGAGTGGGGGGGAAAGGTTGGGGATTTGGGGGGTGGGCAGCCTTTCACCTCTTCTCCGCGACCCTAGAAACCCAGTTCAAGAGCGGACTTGCGTCAGAATGGTTTATTCACAAATGGGACCCCAAATTTGGTGGCTGGCAACGCAAAAGACACTTGAGAAAAAGCCCCCAAGAGTTCACCTCCCCACGACATTTGCTTGGGGGGGGGGTTCGTTTCTACGCCTCCGTCCAACTTTTAAAGATTTCATTTTTCTTTCTGCGCCCTTGTCCATTCGTGTGCCGAGGGGGAAGCGCTCTCGCCTCTTAACAAGGCAAGGATTATCAACGTACCTCTCGTTCTGAGAACTTAAAAAAAGGAAAGGAAGCATCGCAGCGGGGATTTAAGTCTCTCTCTCGGGCGCGATCTTAGCCCATGGCGGTGACCATACTGGACGGGTGGTGAGGTCCGAAGGACAAGCTGGAAGGCGGGTGCATCGGAGTGGGTGTGGTAAGCATGTGACCCGAGTGGCTGAAGGGCGAAATGTGACTGATGGAAGACATATGTCTCGACAGGGCGGCAGGGTTGAAGGAGCCGCCCTTAGGGAAATCGTCCAAAGTGTCATGGACCTTTTTGCACTTTTTCGACTTGCTAGACATTTTTCGGTTTCGGGTCTGGATGCCTTCTTTCTTCATAGTCAGGGGTCTGTTAATCTAAACAAAAATCAATTAATCTTTTTGTGGGGCCGTCTCGTCTCCCCACCTGCCTTCCCAACTCTTCCTCCTCCTCCAAAAGCTACATAGGGCAAAATGTTTCAAATGAAACTAATTCCTATCTGTCAGGATGGGGATTTGGGGGATCCAGGAAAACCATGGCTTTAACTATATGGACCTTTGTTGGCAAGGTGATGTCTCTGCTTTTTAAGATGCTGTCTAGCCAATCGGCAGAGAGACCCTCAAACAGAGCAAGGCTGGAGACCCATGTTTTGAAGTATGTGATGGAATACATATTGCCATCTAAAGAGTAAGGAAGTAAGTCCTGCTGCACTTCTGGCATCTAAAACTGAACAGTGACACAAGCAAAAGGACCCAAAAGCTGCAAATCTGACTCAAGAGTCACTCAAACGGGAAAAGTTTAAATCCATATACCCCTTATGCCATATGTTTGATTGAATATATTTAATTGCAAGGGGGGTGAAGTCATTTTGGAAATCTGTCAATCACTGGTAATTTCCTTTTGTACCGTCAAACCTCAGTTCCCAAACACCTCCGTTTTGGAATGTTTTGGCTCATGAACGACGAAAACCCGGAAGTAAATGCTCCAATTTTCGAGCATTTTTCAGAAGCCAAACATCCGGCACGGCTTCAGGTTGAGTGCAGGAAGTTCCTGCAACCAATCAGAAGCCACGCCTCGGTTGTCGAATATTTCAGAAGCTGAACAGGCTTCCGGAACGGATTACGTCCAACAACCGAGGTTTGACTGTACTGCTGAATCAACAAGAATTGTATTCATCTTTTCTTCTTCCTATTTCCCCGTGTTTTATGCAAAATGTTCTTTTTATTATCAATGTACATTCTTTAAAACACCAAATAAAAGGTAAAGAGAACACCTCTTTCTTAAGCTTTCCACTTACCGAACCCCCAAATATGCTGTTTAGTATATACTCTCATCTTTTTTTCTCCCATCTTTCCCTCACAAACCCCTGAAAATATATTTCCCCAAAGTTGTTGCGGTGATCTCTCACCCTTTTCTATGGTACCAAGGCAAGGGAAAAGAGGACAGTTTCCTCAACAAATCAACCTGAACCTCTAACCAAAAGACCTTGTGATCTGCAGGTGGTTTGGGGCTTGTTTGTTGTTGTTGTTTTAAAAAAGTAGGCCTGTGGTTTACTAACACCTTCCTTTCTCATCATGGACTAAAGCAGTCTTAACTGGATATGATCTGCTGGTAGCAAACGTCTCATTAATCGCTAAAAGGGAGCAGCTTGGCAGGAGGACATCTGCTTTGAATGCAGACGGTGCCAAGTTCAACCCCCATTTTGAAACCTTTGAGAGCCTCTGCCAGTCAGTGTAGACAATACTAAGCTAAATAAACCAATAGTCTGACCTGGCATTAAAGCCTTTTCCTAAACTTTAGTCCTTAACTGGTGGGTTGTGTTTCGGTATGGGGGAGATTTCAGTGCAGTTTGCATTTAAAGGCAGAACTGTTAGAATTCCTGCTCCATGATTGCAGTCATGGGATTTTTGTCTATCACATGACGGTATATGTTTTGACTCCACAGAGTGGGAAGTGACGGAAACAGGATGTTTGTGTTACTGTGTTCCATGAAAAGGGACTATTTGTTCTTTTTCTCTTTGCTGTCTAAAGCTAGAGAGAGAGGGAGCCATGTTCCAGTGCTTCGTGTGTGTTTATATGTAAATAAAGTAGATTAGCCAAAATGCTGAGTTGCTGAGGTCTGTTACGCAACTGCGCAAACTCTGCAGATCCCTAAGTGTGCCGATGTCTGTTGGCATCGGTCGCTGTGATGTTCGGTCTGAAGAAAGCTTTTGAAGCTCCCGAACAATCAACCAGGAGAGAAGGAACATGCCAGTCGGGCATGTGTCTCTGCCAGGGTCCTACTTGAGTGTAGGCTGAACTCCTGACAAGAACTACCCAATTCACATGAGAACAGAAACACAGCTATGGGAGGTCAGACAAAATTTGTGGGAGCGATGACGTTTCAACAACAGAGCCAAGAAATGAGCTGGGTTGGCATGTTAGCAGATTAATATTATTATTACTATTATTACTATTATTACTATTATTAAATTTGTATACTGCCCTATACCCATAGATCTCAGGACAGCTCAGAGCATAAATATGCCAGTGTCACTCAATTCCAGATCCGAAAAAGGCAGCATTTTAATATCAATAAAGTCACTGTATGATTCACATAATTGTGCAGGGAGGGGGGCATGTCTCTATTTTTCTTTCATGAAAAAACATTTACTCGCCCAGGAGAGGTGGAAGTAGAGGGGGAAAGGTGGAAGCTGACCCAGTTTAAATTCAGAAATGAATACATGCATTAAAAACACCACCCCACAACCATCCCCACTAGTTTTGAAGGGGGGCTGCATGAAAGCTGCTGAGGGCAAAATATATTTTTTTAAAGCCTCACATAAAAGTGAGAAATCGCTTTTTTAAAAATTAAAGAAAGTGCAAGGAACATCGTACAAAGCAATTAAAAAATCTCACCCCGCTGCCCCCATTCACATTATTCTAGTTCTAAAGGTAAAGGGACCCCTGACCGTCAGGTCCAGTCATGGACAACTCTGGGGTTGCAGCGCTCATCTTGCTTTACTGACCGAGGGAGCCGACGTTTGTCTGCAGACAGTTTTTCCAGGTCCTGTGGCCAGCAGTACTAAGCCGCTTCTGGCGAACCAAAGCAGCGCACGGAAACGGCATTTATCTTCCCGCTGGAGTGGTACCTATTTATCTACTTGCACTTGGATGTGCTTTCGAACTGCTAGGTTGGCAGGAGCAGGGACCGAGCAACGGGAGCTCACCCCATTGCAGGGATTAGAACCGCCAACTCTAGTGCTAAAGCTCTGCTATTACTGCTGTCACGATAAGACGATTCTTTTCAGTCATTTCCTTAAGGGTCGTGTGTTTTTGTAGCTGCCTTTACACCTAGATATGGGAACAAAGTCTACCAGGCAGCATATTTTGGGGGTGCCACTTATGCGTTGTCAAAAGGAGAGAGAGCGTGCATCCCCAAAGCAAAAGGCTCAAATTTGCATAACATTTGCAAGTTCGTTATTTGTTCATTAAATTTATATCCCGCCCTTCCTTCCAAAGCAGCCCAGGGCAGCAAATTATAAGGACTGTATCTTAAACAGAAGCACAAATTGTGCAGGCGTGCTCAGCTGCCAAGTGGCTGATGGGCAAAAGCTCCCTTCCTAATGCTTCTTGGTCTTTTAAACCAGACTTGGTTTCAGGCAGTCCTTCAGATAAAGACTACCCTCAAATAGAGGAATGCCCCCCGAGAGCCCTTCAAATGCAAGACTGTCAGGTAGGGCACCAGTTACAGGTAGGTAGCCGTGTTGGTCTGCCGTAGTTGAAACAAAATAAACAAATTTGAAACAAAATTTAAAAAATCCCTCCAGTATCTGAAGAAGTGTGCATGCACAGGAAAGCTCATACCAATAACAAACTTAGTTGGTCTCTAAGGTGCTACTTAGAGACCAACTACTTAGGGACGCGGGTGGCGCTGTGGGTTAAACCACAGAGTCTAGGACTTGCCGATCAGAAGGTCAGTGGTTCGAATCCCCGCGACGGGGTGAGCTCCTGTTGCTCAGTCCCTGCTCCTGCCAACCTAGCAGTTTGAAAGCACGTCATAGTGCAAGTAGATAAATAGGTACCGCTCCGGCGGGAAGGTAAACGGCGTTTCTGTGCGCTGCTCTGGTTCGCCAGAAGTGGCTTAGTCATGCTGGCCACGTCCCGGAAGCTGTACGCCAGCTCCCTCGGCCAATAAACAAGATGAGCGCCGCAACCCCAGAGTCAGTCCCTTAACCTTTAAGGTGCTACTGGAAGGAATTTTTTAATTTTGTTTCGAGGTAGGGCACCCTATCAGATATATAAATAGCAACCTTATTCTAGCATGTGATTGTAGGAAAAGACTACTGGACCACGTCAATGTCCCATCAAGTCCATCATCCTGTTCTTGCAGTGGCCAATCAGTGGTTCCCAACAACTGGGATTCAGAAGCACTGCTCCATCCATTTTTAAAGCCATCCAAGCTGGTGGCCATTACTGCTTCCAGTGGCAGTGAGTTCCATAGCTGAACTGTGCACTGCATGAAGCGCTTCCTTTTATACATCATGGATTTTCCAACACTGGGTGTCTGCTCACTTCCTCTATCCCATGCACCATTTTGTAAATGTCTATCATGTCACCTCTCAGCACCAGTCCTTGAATAACTGAAACTGCATCCATGGAAGGGGGTTTTAAGTAGCTTGGGGAAAACCCAAGGTTTGCAAATGTGTGCAAAAACTTAAGAGGAAACCTCCCCGGGGCCGGGACAGAAACTTCCCAAAATAGCATGCTGAAAGGGCATGGAGTACTGACTGGCTGCTAAGGGGAGGTGAGAGACAACAGAGGGTGGAATGGAGTGTGCTAGTAAAGGTCACAGCTCATTGGCCAGCATTCCACCCTGGGAGATTTTGTTACAGGATGCACCTTTTCATATAAATTTCCCCATCTCTTTTTATGAGCATTATTTTACTTATTTATTTGATTTGATTTGTATTTTAAAAACCCTTCATCGGTGCGGTTCACAGCATAAAAACGCAAAATACATAATAAAAACAAGGGCAAAAAATGAAATGAAACAACAGCCTCTCTTGCTCCCACAAACACGTCGATTTAAAAGAATATCAGATGTACTAAAAGCACCCCGACACAGCCAAAGCAGACTTTTTCACCCACCGGACAAAATCAGATTCCCTTCTTTTGGAGAATTGCTTGTGTCACTTTCTTTATTTCCCCCTTCCCCTTGAAGCAGAGGCTCAAGAAAAATGTTCCAGAGCTTTGTGAGAATATTAGGGTTGCCACCTTTTCCCTGCCCTGTAGGGCTTCTAATACTTTGGCTACCATCCGACAGAGAGGAATTTAACGAGGGCCCTTTTCCCATCTTGTGGCGACAGTGTGGTGATGAGAATACACTGCGCCTGCTAATTTTCAGCTGGCCTGGCAGTTCTTTGTGCCTCAGGAGTTTTGGGAGGGGGAAAATGGATGGCAACCCTAGCAAGAATCGAGACGCAAGCTGTAAAGGGTCCCTGTGAATCTGCTACCTTTCTAATCAGGAAATTTTCATTTTGGTTAGAAGAATGTATTATCTAGCCAATACCTCAATGTTAAACTACTGCACTAGGACCTAAGAAGACCTGGGTTCAAATCTCACTCACACGTGAAGCTCCCCGGTGACCTTTTTCCAATCACCTTTCCTCAGCCTATCCTACCTTACAGGGTTGTTATGAGGATAAATGGTTGGGAAGCAAATCATTTTCACTTTCCCTGATCAAATTAGAGGGCAGAATTAAAATGTTGCTGTTGTTATTATTATTATTATTATTATTATTATTATTATTATTATTATTATTATGTCTTCCAACCAGCATTCCATACAATGTGCAGCCCCATTAAAAGGACTGTCAGCTTGACTTCTCTTGCTTCCCTTTATATGTTACAATACCATGAAGTCACCATGGGGCCCATTTCAACCTGACTAGCACAGCTTCATTCAGAGTGCGTTAGAGTTCGCTGAACAGCCGCAGTGTGCATTGAAGTGCACTGTCTTCAGCTAAAGGGGCCCCCAAGCAGGAGCTGCTGAGATAAAGTTCTGTGGTTTGCCTGTCCACACGCAAGCCAGGAAATATATTCTACCCTAGTTTCAACCCCAAAAGGTATTCTTCAGAGAGTTACCGCCTCACTTACATTGTGGAGCTTGTAATACAGCCCACAGGCGTTGCACACGGGGTCTCCGTTGGCGTTCCTCCTCCACAGGGTGGTGGTGGTGGTCTGGCAATTTGCGCACGATGTTCCTGCCCTTCTTGCCGCTGACTGGGGTAGAAAAAGAAAAAACAGGCGTGTTACAAAGATGTCAAAAGGTGGACCATGGCGCATTGATGTATATCCAAAGCAGTGAATTGTAGTCAATTACAGACATTTGCCACGATAAGTAGGACATTACAGGGATGTGGGCATTTGCTCACATTCTGTATATATATTTATGCATCTTGCAGCTCTGAAACAAAGTATTAAGAGGTTGACGATGACTTGGGTTGTGTTCTATCCACAGTGTATTGTATCCATAGATTTCCCATTGATTAATTGCATCAAAGTAACAGCACACATCATCTGTTATGCACGAGCCATGCAAATTTTACTTTTTTTCACTCGGGCTGTTCCCTCCTACAACACCAACTAAAAATACTCAACAATTCTTTTGATACTTATTTATTTATTTATTAGAGAAAATGGTTTCCTAAATATGAGGAGCCTATGAATGTGCAAAAACCCTTTGTGCACCAGTAATGGGGATTTTGGAACAGACTTGCTAGTTAATACACGTTTTCAGAAGACAACAACATCACAGCACCATCTAGCTTGTCCAATCTCCCTGCCTTAAATCAGAAGCTTAATTTAAGCCTGGAGTTTTAAGTCAAGTTGATTCTCCAGAAACTGATTTTGAAAGCCAAGGATTTCAGAAATATGTACAAAGTGGCAATAATATCACCATACAAAGGGCCAGTTTTGTTATGCCCATTTTACAGGTAGGCAACTGAATTAAAGGTCTTGTGTAAAGCCCGCTAGAACACTCCTGGCTGACCAGGGATTTAAAAGAGAATTTGGGCTCTTAGCCTGCCATTTACCTTACATCTACTCTCTCTCAAAAAAATATTGCATCATATCCCAGAAAGAAAATGACATGGAAGTGACAAGAGTCCACTGACTGCTATCCAACTTCTTGACTTGGTTTTAAAAGCTACTTTAAAGTATCAAGTCTTGCATCCCCAAATCTTGTTGGATTATGATCTTTAGTTTAGCTGACTAGCACATGCACCAGGTTGTATACGGATCTTTTTGGCAGGCGTTTAGAAAATGCAAAGAGGCCAGAATCATGTCTGAAGTAAAGCAGCCATAACAAGCAGCCAGGGAACTGTAGTGTTAGGGAAATCGGGCCTGTGTTTTAGGTGTTCCGTTCCACAGGAGACGGGAGTCATTCCAGCCCAGGTTTTGCACAAAGCTTAGTTTCTTACGTTTGTGGACTGTCCCAGTTCAGACTTCAGGGCTGGGGAACTCACATACTGGCATGAATCATTACACACACACACACACACACACACACACACACACACACACACACACAGTGTGTCAAACCCTTCTTCCTGGCACCTAGTTTTCTAGAAACCTGTTTTTGTGTGTTTTTTCAGAGGCACACCACATCCTTTAACACACACACCATGTCTGCATTGTGAAGAAATAAGTGCCTTTCATCCCTGAGCAATAGCCGCGCTGCCTGAGGTCAATGAGGATTGGACTAGATGAACTTTGGGGTCCCTCTCCCTTCCAATTCTATGATTCTATGTCTCTGTGAAAGGCTACCCTAGTTATAGAATGATGTGCAAGGATACAGAATCATCTCCCCATCCCCAGAACCTGGAGATGGAGGGAGGTAAGTGTTGAGGCATTAATTAATAACTGCTCTGCCCCCAGACCAGGCAGAACCCCCAAGTGCCCCTCTATCCAGGGGCAGTCCTGGTTTAACAGAAGCCATCCCAGTTCCTGATTCGGAATGTCCCGCTTTTCCTTAGGATGTCCCTATTTTCATCAGAGAAATATTGGAGGGTATGGAGTTATGCGACTCCTGAGCCATCTGAAGACAGCCCTGTATAGGGAAGTTTTTTATGTTTTTATATACATTCGAAGCTGCTCAGAGTGGCTGGGGCAACCCAGTCAATGGGTGGGGTATAAATAGTAAAATTATTATTATTATTATGCATTACCCCTATTTTCAATGGAGAAATGTTGGAGGGTATGGAGATAGCCTGTTCCACCATTGCGAAGGAATCCACCATCCCATCCTGGGGGAACAGAATCCCTATTGTTGATTTTAAGAGGCACTGCCTCGTTTTTTAAGAAAGTCATATGGAGAGAGCCTGTGTCCCTTAGGAGAGAGAGCAAGGCAAAAATCATGTCCCCGCTGTGTCACATCAAATAGCAAAAACGAGGAAAAGCCAGAGTATTCCACAGTGTGGAATACCAAATCATTAAGCTGTCATGCTGAAATTATTGTAACGGCTTAGCAATCTTTCGCAACGTGCAAGAGCCTTGTTGTTTTCGCATGCGGGGATTGGAAATATAAAGCATATATTCATACTCCAAGAGATTCCTGCATCACAAATGGAAAAGAATAGGCAGTTTTGCCAAAGAATGAATCATAGAGGCATCTTTGCCAAAAGTAATTCTTAAAGTCTTTTGTGTACGTGATTGGCTGGGTGAAGGCTGGTTGTTCCAATAAGAGGATATCAAAAGGCTTGCAGTGCAAAGGATGCATCGTCTTAACGCCACAGTCATAAACCTGTAAGTCACACCAATATTTTTTTAAAAAAAACATTCCTGTGTTGTGAGTTTAAGGCTACGACAGAACCCCACCAGTGCCAAAGTACCTGCTTTCAGTGGAGATGTTATAGAATTCTGTAACATTGCATTGGTGGTGTTGGTGCAATTGCTTTTCATTATAGATCAGGTGAAATGAACTCTCTGCATGGCCCACTAAGGCAAAATTAACACCATCAACAATGTAAGGAGACTAGAGATGGAGAAATAAGAAGAGAAGAGCCTACTGGGTCAGGGCAAAGACTCATGCAGTTCTGTTTCCACAAGGACCAACCAGAAGTTTACAGGAAGACCACAAGCAGAATCTGTTTCTCCACAATCTTAAATCCAGACCACCTCATAACTGCATTCGTTTGCAAATTACTGTTTTCAAGCCTGCACAGAAATTCACATTCATTTTGCACATATTTTTTTCCTAATATGTGTATTTTGAGGTGTCCATCCTATCCATTTTTGCATGCAATTTCTTTTCGTCTTTGTGGGCCCTTTTCCTTAACGTGCACATTTTGGAGCTGAGGAGCTGTGCCGCAAAACTCAGACAAGTGTGTATTTAGAGGATTGGCTGCGTTTTCAGTGCAGGCATTTTGTACATTTGCATCCAAAATGCGTGAACGCGTTTCTTACCTGACCCTAACAGGAGCCCACAGGGGCTCAAGAACTCTTCTGCTTTGCTATCTATGGGGCAGATTGGGGACAGAGATTTTAAGCAGCTGGATAGACAATTTTGCATGGTTAATGGTCCCCTAACAGACTGCCTTTTACCAGGTCAGACTAACCCACGATTCTGCTACCCTAACTGTCATAGCTGCAGGTCTCCAGAAAAAACTCTTCTCAAACCCTGATCCTTTTAACTGAAGACACTAGGAACAGAGACATTTCCCCATTGCCCCTGAACAGAGACTTTCCCCCATCCCCTCTGTCAAACATTTTTTTCCTAGGGAGTGGCAACCCATACAGGTTTGCTATAAACAAATGCTCAAAAACACCCACAAACATGGACTTGGGGTTGTTGTTCTACATGATAGAAAAACAGCCTCCAAAATAACGTTCCCTTGGCTCCAGCCACAATTATACCATGACTAACAAACTCCGTCAGTCCATACGGAGAGACTTTATACCATATCAGGCCAAGAGTCCATCCAGTAAGCTATTTTACAGAAGCTTTCGCAACTCCCCTCGCCTGCAACATTTATTCTTACTCTTAACTAGCAATGCCAGGGGATTGAACCTGGTCCCATCTATCTGCAAAATATCACGTGTGCTCTGCTTTTTGAACTGCCATACTCCCGTAAAAGAGAATTATCTGGGTAATTCTTCACAGTCACATTCATTCTGATGCTAAGTATGCCATAGAATAGGACCCCGTCTTTTGTCCTCAACTACAGTTTAATGGCTGGGTAGTTTGTTTCTGCCACTGGTGTCCAATTAATGCAGGATTTCCCAAACTTCCATCTCCAGCTGGTTGTTTTGGACTACAATTCCCATAAACCCTGACCACTGGTCCTGCTAGCTAGGGATCATGGGAGTTGTAGTCCAACAACAGCTGGAGACCCAGGTCTGCGCTTTAAAGTGCAATGCCAGAGTACTTTTTTAAAAAAAATAATCACTTTTTATTGCTGATTCAGAGCAAATGGCAATAGGCAGGAGACCTGAATTGGCGTTTGTTCCAATTCTGCATTAAAGAGCAGGTTTTCACATCGAAAGCACCAGGGGTAAAAGAAAAAGGGGGGAAGAAACCTGCTCTGACAAAGCATTTTAAAGCCTAGACCTGTCCCTAAATAGCTTGGGGCAAAAGTTAAGTATAGTGGATGAGCCTCCAGTGAAATCAATGAACTTAAGTCCAATGACTGCATATATCTCGCCAGGCAAGCAGAGCAAACCTAAAAAGAAAATATGTCTGCCAAGAATTGTCAATGGATGTGTTCTGTGCTCCAAAAAAAAAAAAAAATACCACCACCAGAATTCTGTGCAACATTAGTGCAATTTATGCACAAAGGAAAACTGAATTCTGCAAGCAGAATGCATCCTGTAACTTGGTCCATCTGCAGTTATTTCTTTTGCTTGTGCTGGGAGGTTACAGACTAGGAACACAGGAAACGCCTGCAGGATCAGGCCGACGACCCACTTAGTCCAGCATCTTGTTCTTGCAGTGGTCAACTAGATGCCCATGGGAAGCCCCTAAGCAGGAGATAACACACTCTGCCCACCTGCAACTCCCAGTAACTGCACAGGGTAGGGGGAAATGTGTATACAGAGAGTTCTCTGCCGACAGCCTTCTACACCCACACGCAAATATACAACCAATGGCAGTTCTGTGTACCAACCTCTGCCTGCTGAATTTTCACCAAATCATTGCTGCCCACACACTTATAAAGCCTAGATTTGTCGCCCGAGGGACTAGGAATCTGCTTATTTTTCAATATGAGAGTTTGAGGATGCTGAACTCTATTCCAGTTACCAAAAATTCACACTCCTAGGGCACTATCAATCTAGCGCCACTGAAGATATCAGAAAATGACAAAAAACCAACAACAAGAACCCCAAATTCACAGCCATGGATACCTTGAAAACATATCACACTTCCAGTTTGGCCCAGGGCCAACCAAGTCAAATTTGAGCTTTAAGGCCGTGCTTAAAATTGATACTGAAATCAGTGGGAACAAAATACATTTAACTTGAGCTGCACTGAGTCCTTGGCATCTGTAGACGTTGGCTTTAAGGACTGATGCACACCAGAGTTCTGTAGGAAAGCCTATTTGAGGTAAGTTATCTCTGCCACGCCTTGGGGATGTAGCAACATTGATTTAGACACCTGTCGCATTGTGGTGCAATGCGTTTTGTAAAATGATTATCATTATTTATTAAATTTCTACACCGCCCTCTACCCGCAGGTTCCAGGGCAGTTGCAACATAAAATCACAATATAAAAATACAGAATGCGTAATAAAAACAAAACAAGCCAATAATCCCCGCCCCACAACACATTTTTAAAGGGCGTTGGATGTCAATCAGCTCAGCTGGTACAGAAAGCTAGGCGATTCACAAGACCGTTTGGCACACTCAGTTCCCTGACCCTAAACCAATTCATATTGAAGATAACTTAATATAAAGAGGACTGGAAAGGGGGCATGATCACACAACAGAGAGCAGAATTTAATCGAGAGTGACAGCAAGGCTCAGCCCTGGAATTGGTCATTAAAACCTAAGCTGCACTCTGAGACATGAACTGTACATTTCCAAGCACAATTCAAAGTGTTGGTGCTGACCTTTAAAGTCCTAAACGGCCTCAGTCTGAAGGAGCGTCTCCACCCCCATCGTTCTGCCCGGACACTGAGGTCCAGCGCCGAGGGCCTTCTGGTGGTTCCCTCCCTGCGAGAAGCCAAGTTACAGGGAAGGTAGGATTCCTGGCCCTGGGAAGGTAGGATTCGAACCAATGGCTTCCAATTACAGTGGTATCTCGGGTTAAGAACTTAATTCATTCTGGAGGTCTATTCTTAACCTGAAACTGTTCTTAACCTGAAGCACCACTTTAGCTAATGGGGCCTCCCGTGGCCGCTGCACTGCCGCTGCACGATTTCTTAACCCGAGGTACTATTTCTGGGTTAGAGGAGTCTGTAACCTGAAACGTCTGCAACCCGAGGTAGAAGAAGAAGAAGAGGAGTTTGGATTTGATATCCCGCCTTTCACTCCCCTTCAGGAGTCTCAAAGCGGCTAACATTCTCCTTTCCCTTCCTCCCCCACAACAAACACTCTGTGAGGTGAGTGGGGCTGAGAGACTTCAAGGAAGTGTGACTGGCCCAAGGTCACCCAGCAGCTGCATGTGGAGGAGCGGGGAAGCGAACCCGGTTTCCCAGATTACGTGACTACCGCTCTTAACCACTACACCACACTGGCTCTCTGAGGTACCACTAAACAAGGAAAGTGATTCCCACTAAACATCAGGGGGAACTTTCTGACAGTAAGAGCTGTTTGACAGTGGAACAGTCTCCTTCGTGTGTGGGTGTGGGTGTGGGTGGGTGTGGGTGGACTCTTTTTCCTTGGAGCTCAACAATGCTCATAAACTCCCCTAAGGAAGGGTCCTGCTTGTAGGTTTTGCAGAGGCATTGGGTTGGCTGCTGTGAGAGCAGGACTTAGCTGGACTTTAGCCTGGAGAAGAGGAGGTTAAGGGGTGATATGATAGCCATGTTCAAATATATAAAAGGATGTCATATAGAGGAGGGAGAAAGGTTGTTTTCTGCTGCTCCAGAGAAGCGGACACGGAGCAATGGATCCAAACGACAAGAAAGAAGATTCCACCTAAACCTTAGGAAGAACTTCCTGACAGTAAGAGCTGTTCGACAGTGGAATTTGCTGCCAAGGAGTGTGGTGGAGTCTCCTTCTTTGGAGGTCTTTAAGCAGAGACTTGACAACCATATGTCAGGAGTGCTCTGATGGTGTTTCCTGCTTGGCAGGGGGTTGGACTCGATGGCCCTTGTGGTCTATTCCAACTCTTCTATGATTCTATGATTCTATGACTTAGATGTGCCAATGGCTTAGTCCAGCAGGTTCCTCTTATCTTCCCATGCCATCGGTCTACTTAGCTCAGTATTGCTTCTGCAAGCTCAGATTGTTTGCAAGCTCTCAATGGCTCCCATGGAATGGCAGCAGCAGGCCAAGATTTCAGCCCTGGGACCTTCTGCATGCAAAGCAGGGCTATCGTTCTTTCCCGAAGAGGTTTACGGCTGTTATTTGGACTCGGGAGCTCTAGGGGAGAGGCTTAAATCTCAAGGAAGTGGGTCAGCACCAAGGGAACAGGTTGATTTTCCTGCTTGGCATGAGAACGGTAGCTATTAGCCCTGCCTCCTCCTCATCAGGCTCTGCCTCGAGCCCTCAGGCATATTTCACTGGGAGCTGCCCTCAGATGAACGAGGCACCAATCTTAGCTCCTCCTGAATCTCAGAGGCCTTCCAGCCTTGGTAGCACTCAAGGCAGATTGGCATGAGGCTTTGGTTGTATGCCATATCCTCAGATGCACACACAATATAAGCACCCCTAACAGAGAACCTTGGGAACTGCAGTTTCCCTCTTGCAGAGCTTCAGTTGCAAACTATAGCTCCCAGGAGTCTTTGGAAGGAGCGAACTGTGTTCAAAATGCCTGTTGTGTACGGAACCAAAGTCTGGGTGGGGGGAGGTACCGCTAGTGGCATCCATGCCATGAACTTCTTTTTATTGCCATCCTTTTTTATTGTTATAATAATAATAATAATAATAATAATAATAATAATAATAATAATTTATTTATACCCTGCCCATCTGGCTGGGCTTCCCCAGCCACTCTGGGTGGCTTCCAACCAAATATTAAAATACAGTAATACATCAAACATTAAAAGCTTCCCTAAACAGGGCTGCCTTCAGATGTCTTCTAAAAGTTTGGTAGTTGTTTTTCTCTTTCACATCTGATCGGAGGATGTTCCACAGGGCGGGGGCCACTACCGAGAAGGCCCTCTGCCTGGTTCCCTGTAACTTCGCTCCTCGCAGTGAGGGAACCGCCAGAAGGCCCTCAGTGCTGGACCTCAGCGTCCAGGCTAGATGATGGGAGTGGAGACGCTCCTTTAGGTATACTGGGCTGAGGCAATTTAGGACTTTAAAGGTCAGCACCAACACTTTGAATTGTGGTTGGAAACGTACTGGGAGCCGATGTAGGTCTTTCAAGACAAGTGTTATGTGGTATTGAAAGCCATTTGCACATAACAAAATATGTATTTTATCAAAGTATTTAATTGTTGAACTGAAATACAATTAAGACGAAGTATATTAAGAGTGGGGCCCTAAGCTATAGCTTGTTTGGCTTATACGTAAATCTGGCACTGTAATAATAATAATAATAAATTTTATTTACCGGTATATCCTGCCCTCCCCAGCCGAAGCCAGGCTCAGAGTGGCTAACAACAGTACCCTCTGGAGCAGGAGAAAACAAACATAAGGCAGAGTAAGGCAGTTCCCTATGTTCCCATCCTATGCAAACCCTCATAGCTAGGCAGGTGCATTTTCTCTCAAAAAGAAATAAATCCCAGCTGCTTCTGATATGTCCATTTCTTTCTCGAGTGTAAGGGTTGGGAAGATGCGGCTCTCCCAGTGTTCCTGGACTACAAATCCCATCATCCAGCGCCATTGGCCATGCTGGCTGAGACCAGAGAGATGTGTGCCAACCCCATCCTTGTTGTAATGGTAAAGACTGGGGAGGAGGGAAGAAAGAAGGACAACTATTTATCATGTTTAATCTCCAATCCACAGATATTTCTTAAGAGTTTAGCTTTTGTACACTGAATTTATGTTTAGAAAGTTAAAAGGAAGGGAGGTATTTGAGGGGGAGGGGATGGACCAAATTGAAGTCCTCTCTCGAAAACAGTTCTTTGTAGGTGTTTTGCTTTTCCCAGCAAAGGAAAGAAAAAGATTATCCTCCTTGGTTAAGGAGGGCAGTGGCTTCCCTTTTCAAGGATTCTTTAGCTGTGATTCCCACATTGGCTTGGACTAGAGGAGGGAGAAAGGTTGTTTTCTGCTGCTCCAGAGAAGCAGACACGGAGCAATGGATCCAAACTACAAGAAAGAAGATTCCACCTAAACATTAGGAAGAACTTCCTGACAGTAAGAGCTGTTCGACAGTGGAATTTGCTGCCAAGGAGTGTGGTGGAGTCTCCTTCTTTGGAGGTCTTTAAGCAGAGGCTTGACAACCATATGTCAGGAGTGCTCTGATGGTGTTTCCTGCTTGGCAGGGGATTGGACTCGATGGATAAAACCCAACTCTATGATTCTATGGACTAGATGACCCTATGGACTCCCATCCAACTTGACAATTCTATGACACTATTAAAGGAAACAGCCAGAAAAAGATCAAGGTGGCACCTTGAGTTTTGTTCGTAATTCATGTAAAAAGGAAACGGGGGAGGGACAGGAAATTTAAACCTCTTTCTCTGAAGGGGGGAAAAAAAGCGAAAAACCACTTTTATTCTCACCAGCAGTGGTGAGTTGGTCTTCCCCAGGTGTCTGGCTTTTTCGCAGGCGGAAAGTTCATCTGAAATTTGTGTGGGCACTCGAGGGAAGAAGGCCCCTGGGCTGGGTCTTGGAACAGGTCAAAAATGCCGGCTGCAGATTCTTCTGCTCTCAGGCTCCACAAACACCATGCATTTAAAGCACAGTTCCCCAAAAGATAGATACAATAATCTTTATTGTCATTGTCCCATACAGAACAACGAAATTGAAAGGAAGAAAGAAAAAAACTACATTTGACCTTCAAAACCAACAAGCCTGCTATCCCAGTTATCCCAACCTGGTTAGACCCTAAAAACACTGAGACACCATTTTTAAAATACAATATACTCCCATAGAGACTCCTTAAAGGTAAAGGGACCCCTGACCGTTAGGTCCAGTCGCAGACGACTCTGGGGTTGCGGCACATATCTCGCTTTATTGGCCAAGGGAGCCGGTGTAAAGCTTCCGTGTCATGTGGCCAGCATGACTAAGCCGCTTCTGGCAAACTAGAGCAGCGCACGGAAAGGCCGTTTACCTTCCCGCCGGAGTGGTACCTATTTATCTACTTGCACTTTGACGTGCTTTCGAACTGCTAGGTTGGCAGGAGCAGGGACCAAGCAATGGGAGCTCACCCCGTCGCGGGGATTCAAACCACCGACCTTCTGATCGGCAAGCCCTAGGCTCTGTGGTTTAACCCACAGCACCACCCGCGTCCCTAGAGACTCCCTACACTGCGTTTAAAACCAAAATTGCATTTGGATAGAAACTGTTTCTCAGGCTGCTAGTCCTAGTCTTTATAACCCTGTACCTTCTTCCAGGGAACTGGAAACTGCGTTTTACCCCTCATGGAGCTACCCATAATGAACTACAACTCCCAGGATTCTTTGGGAAGAAACCTGAGGTACACGTGCAACATTTACATGCATAGCCCCAGAGAATGCAGAGAATGTGGCCCTCGAATCAAAAACCTGGTCTTCTTTAACCGGCAGTGCCTCTTCAGGACTGCAGGCATCAGTCTGTTTACCTAATCCCCCCACAACCACTCCATCATTCTAACCCTGAGGGTGTCAGGATTTGAACCCGGGACCTTCACCACACAAAGCATAAAGCTCCACCGCTGAGCCATGGTGCACTCGTTAGCTCTGTATTGTCAACACTGGCTGGCAATAGGTCTCCGGGCAGCTTTGAGGCAGGAGACATTCCCAGCCCTGCCTAGGATTGAGCCTGTGGCCTTCTGCGTGCAAAGCAGACGCTCTATCACTGAGCTATGGCTGTTTGCTCCCCATAGCTATAGAAGGAGTCTCAAGCCAGTGAACCCTTTCTCATTCTGGGTGGCAAACAGACTACAATATGGGGTGCCACCGCAGGGGGTGCTGGATCCTTCCCAAACACCCTGGTAGCCCAGCTGCAACTGAAAAGGACGCTACACTGGGGGAAGTGGAAGGACAGGGTGACATTGCATGCAGACCGCACTGAGACACATTTCACCCCCCTCCGGAGTCACTCAGTTTCCCCTCTCTGCCCCCCAACCCCGTAATATTTCGCGCGCATGAAAACCCTTTTTCTATCAGAACAGCATTGTAAGTCATCCAAAGCGTTTAGAGAAACAGATGTAGAAACAAACAAATGTCCTATTTCCTTAGGGCCAAACGACACGGTACACGCAGTCATGGGTAAATTTCCTCGCATTCCCTCCCCCTTTCTTTTCTAATCGAAAGCAGCCAATGGGGGGGGGGTTGGTTTCCATTCGTGACTGCAACACTGGCAGGGGAGGGGGCTGCTTAACCCTTTCCCCATGGGCTAGTTTTGAATTCACGTTCCTCCCCTAAGCTGCTTCTCTTGGTCCCGCTCCGCCAGGTGGGAGATAAGGTCTCCCCAATATCTTTCTCCTTCCAAGCAGAAACATAGGTGGGAGAAGAAGCTGGAAGAAGGTAAGTATCAGAGATAGGAAGAGCCCCGTTCTCCTTACCTGAGCCCCCTCTTTTGCTCTGCACTCTCGTAAAATCACAAGAAGAGCCCATCTACTCCAGCATCCTATTCTCACGTTGGCCACCCAGATGCCTGTGGAAAGCCCAAGGCGGTTGCCATATGTCCTCTTTTTCCAGGACACGTCCTCTTTTTCATGGGTATGTAAAATGAGAGTCGTCATAGCAATCCATGGTTAAAAGCAGAAGTCGGCAAATATGTCCTCTTTTTTTACTCCTCAAAATATGGCAACCCTACCTGATCCTGACACGGTTCTGAACCCTCACGAAGCAATTCCCTTTTGGCGTCAATGGCTGTTAATTACTGATAGCCCGTCTGTGAATGGGGGGCAAATCTAGATATTATTAATTATTATTAAATTTTCTGTACCGTCCTGCATCCAAGGATCACAGGGTGGTTTAAAATATAAGAACACAAAATTATATAAGCCAGTAACGAACAAAAGACAATAACCCACCCACCCACACAACTTAGAAGGCTGTAGATTAATTAGCCAAACGCCTGGGAGAAGAGGAATGTTTTTGCCTGGAGCCTAAAGATATGTAATGGTGGTGCCACGTAAGCCTCCCTCGGGAGGGCATTCCACAAATGGGGCGCCACTGCAGAGAAGGCCCTGTTCGCGTGTTGTCACCCTCCGGGCCTCTCACGGAGGCGGCACACGAATAAGGGCCTCAGATGACTATTGCAGAGTTCAAATGGCTGTTGCTCCTCCAGGTAGACTTGGACCCTGGATCACCAGCAGCATAAATCAAAGATTTAGGCATGTGTGAATAGGTCATCACAGGCCAAGCACCACAGACAGAACCAGTGCTGTTTTTCTTAAAAAACATGTTTAGGGGTACTCTCATTTTCCGACTCATATTGAAATACTGCCCCTCAATGAGGCCAAACTTAGATTCGCAAAATGTTTAGGGTTATGCGTCCTCCCAGAAAAAAGTACTGGACAGAACTATCACTACCAATGCGTGCACACCACTTGTCAATCTGTTCACAAACACATTCCTTTTCAATTCGGCAAAGCAAGAAACAAGAACTGTCATTAGCATCTATCCAAGATGGAGAAAACCTCTGGGTACTCGGGAAGTACATTTGTTTCATTTCTAAAACCTGTAGACTGCTTTTCGCTGAAAAGGCCCAAAGCAGTTTCCAACTATATTAAAACATGCAATCCTTAAAATACAAATAAAAACAGCATAACACGACGCTCTAGATCTCCAAGACAGATTAACCAATTCCTCAAAGCTAGAATGCCATCTCAGCAGCACACCCCTAGCAGGAGGGAATTCCAAAGTCAGGGCACCACCACCAAGAAGGCCCTGTCTCACGTCTCTGAACACACTTGCTAGCGGGACTGCGGACAAGAACACCCTCAGCAGATCTCAGAATGTGGATCAACTGGTGATGGGAGGTGGAGGTCCAGCAATATCTCAGGGGAGGGGGCACAGGCTTCCCACACCTAAAGTGCATTCATGACTAAGCCAACTTCCGTGTCTCCTGTAGTTCAGGGCCTCTTCCAAATACAAACCAATCTGCCCATTACCAAAAACAATGGAGATTAAAAACCTGCCGGATCAACTAATGCCTCCAATCATATGCTTCTAATTTAACCGAGGAAGTAAGGATTCACAACTTTCACCACTGAGTGAGTCATCCACACTAGAGGTCACCTCAGACATGCATGTTTCTCAATGAGATTCCCACGCCGACTGCTATACTCTTATATTGGAAATAAGGTTATAAGGAATTTCGAGGTTCTAATAGTCAAGGAGGACAAGTATCAACACCTGTCAGAAGGACAAGTTTCCCAATGGTTGTGAGCAACTATAACTAAATGGAACCTCCATGTTCAAGAGATAGTATACCTCTGAAAACTAGATGCTGGAGTCAAAGTGACTTAGTAGCCTTCATGACTTAGTAACAGGCTTCCCAAAGGCATCTGGATGCAAACACATTGCCTTATCAGGTGGACCTGGTGCAATCCCCAGAGCCTATTCCCACATAGAGCACTCGCGATTTGTACTTTTATACATGGGTGGCAAACCCGTCTCCTTCCAGATGATGTGGAACTCCAACTCCCATCATCCTTGGCCATTGGCCATGCTAGCTAAGGCTGATGGGAGTTGAAGTCTGACAACATTTGGAGAGCCACAGCTTAGCCATGCCTGTTCTGCAGTCGCAGTTCCAAAATGTCTGGAAACTTTCCAGTTGTTTCCAAAGGGCAAATAACATAGGACAACTGGAAAACCCTCTGGGCACTGGCTCTTCTCTCATGTCAAGTTGAATTTCTGCACGGTTGTGTCTAGGGTCGCTCCAAAGGGAGTTGAGTAACACAATCAGTCTTAGCTGTACACAACCGACTCAACAGCAGGTCTAGAGTGTGAAGCCATTCCAAGTGGCCAAGATGTGTTCCCACAATTGTGCGCATCATGTGCTCCAGACCATGAACTAGGTGACCAATTGAAATGGAGAAGGTCAAAACATGAATTTGAAAATAATAGGGTCCAATTTTATGGATAGCCTGGGCAAAATGACAGACAGTTTTAATTTTGATGGGTATGCTTTGACTATGGAGAACACTGTATACCATCCTGTGGCATTTAAAACAAAAAATGTAGTCCCAAAGTCACTAGTCCTTTTGGAGTTCCAGAAACTGCGTCATGAATGGGAAACGGATGCACTGCTTTTAAATCCAGGACGCTTTCAACTTTGGAGAAAAACTAGTTTCAAAACATTCTCTCTTTTTTACAATGAAATGGATTCTTTTTTCATGCCTACCGCATGCTTCCCAGCCCGCCCCCCAAGCTCCCACTTTCTTCAGCCCCCCCCCCCTTGAAACCGCCGGGAAAAAATCACCACCCCTTACTTGATTCTTTTTAAAAATAAAAAAATAAAAGAGATATATAGAGAGACATAGAAATGGTACATAACTTGGCAGGCATAGTGAAAAAGGGGGGTTGGGCTCTCTCAAAAACCCTCTTCTGTACAGACAGATAAGACTTTGGGCGGGGGTGCCCAAATCTACTCCCTCCAGAAAGTTCTCCATCTTGGGCTGAGGAAATTCAAAAACACAACATGACAGGGAGGGAGAAGAAAAAGAAAAAATAAGAAGTTAGTGCAGTTTTTGAGAGTCAAGTCACTTACCAGCCTTCTCTTCGGCTTTATCAGGGGGCGGTTCTGCCCATTCATTTTATGATACAGTCCACAGGCGTTACACAGATAATGCCCCGTACCATCTCTCCTCCATAGGGGGGTCGAGGTAGCGCCACAGTTTACACACTCCCTGCCTTCTGGAAACAAGAGGGGACACAGTTCATTGATGGACAGCAAGGGCACAAGAAAATTAACAGGCGGGGGCGGGGAGAATCGAAAGAGGTCTTAGCAATTTCTCCACCTAGTTCAGGTTCCCCTTCCAAACTAGGGCTAGGTGAATCTCTAAACTTCACTCTCTCATTTCTCCAACCTTAAATTCTTGTTCCCCACATTCCTGCAGCCATTTGTGAATTTTTTTAAAAGTTCCCGTGAAAAATCATCAGCATTTCAGTGCAAATTTCTCCTGTAACATTTTTCAACCATGGCTAGGTGAATCTCTAAACTTCACTCTCTCATTTCGCCAACCTTAAATTCTTGTTCCCCATATTCCTGCAGCCATTTGTGAATTTTTTTAAAAGTTCCCGTGAAAATTCATCAGCATTTCAGTGCAAATTTCTCCTAGAACATTTCATATTCTTTCTGTATAAAATTTTGCCAAGCGGACACAGTTTTGCAAGAGATTCCCCGTAACAGAATGTGTTTCCTATTGTTATTCTCCCTAACGCATGCACTTTGAGCCTACTTTCCCCTACTATTCAGGTTTTCATACAAGTCGTTTGGGTGGAGAACCACATCGCAACATTCAGGGAAGCGCAAATTTCGAAGGGAAGCCGACTTTCCAGTTCACATATTGTGTCAGAAAATGTGAATCAGGTAGATTCACATTAAAATCTGGACTGAACCAAATTTCTCTCCTGTCCCAACTTCCAACCCTCCCTGGTAAAAGGCAAGCACGTCGGGAAAAGCTGGGTGCAATTAGACCATTATGCTTGCTGCCCCATTAAAAAAAAATCTAGCAGGACCAGTGGTCAGGGATTGTGGGAATTGTGGTCCAAAAGATGCTAGAGACCCAAGTTCAAAAACCCTGATTTACATTAGGGGTGGAGCCATTTTGGTTCAGTAGTACATTGTGCACGTTATCAACACTTTATATGCGAAGAAATAACTGAAAAATATACGTAAGACTACTATCAAACCTTCCACTTGGTCTTCTGAATGTTGTATTCACTCACCCCACTTTAATTTAACAGCTAAGGGGGTGGGCTTTCTTTTAGGTTCAAAATATAATAGAAAATCATGTAAGCTGGACCTGCAACGAAGCTCACATCCACACCGTAAATTTAAAGCAGATTTAAAACACATGGCTTTCCCCCCAAAGAATCCTGGGAAATGTTGTTTATTTAGGGTTCTGGGGGTTGTAGCTTTGTGAATCCAGTTGCCTGGGTTCTTTGGATACGATTTGGATGTGACCAAAACGTTGCGTCATGGAGCATTCTTGCTCAGTGTGCCTGCCAGCCCCTTTTCCAGAATATCTTGTTGCATTCCCCACTTCATCCCACAGAAACTCAGCAAATCTGTGACCTCTGAGCATGCTTGGCTTTCAATGAGTTGTTTGGGGGAAAGTTTCTCCTTAAAGTTTTTTTTTTTTAAGGGCTTCTGAAAACCTTGGGATTCCCTTGAACCTGCTGATACGTCCCTCTTGCGCACAGGTGGTGGCAATTTGACTACATAACGATTGGGGCTCAGAGATGCCGTTGCCATTAATATGCATGGGGTAATTGTCTCCCGCAAGATGTTGTCAGTAGTTCAAAATATACATATCTTAGTAGCTGCAGGGAGAAAATTACAGCCTGTGCAATGCATGCTGCTTTAGTGTTTGGGTGCATGGATTTAGATGTGCAGTCACAAGAGCAACAAAATGCTTATTACAGCCCTAGGGGAAGGGCCCCCTAGCTCAGCAGTCTTGCATGCAGAAAGTGTTGGGTTCAATCCCTGGCGTCTCCAGGTAAGGCTGGGACAAAACAGCACCTGAAATTCCATACCCCCCCCCACCAAGTGTCCTTAGTTTCCAGGGTCAGTCCTGGATTTACAGAAGCCAGTTTCTGATTTGATCCCAGAATGTCCCGCTTTTCCTTAGGACGTCCCTATTTTCATCAGAGAAATGTTGGAGGGCATGGAGTTATGCAACCCCCAAGCCAATGAAATAAGTAACTATACAACCTTTAGAAGACGTACAAAGGCAGCCCTGTACAGGGAAGTTTGTTAATGTTTAGTTTTTGTTATGTCGGGAGCTGCCCAGAGTGGTTTGGGCAACCCAGTCAGATAGGCGGAGTGTTGTTGTTGCTGCTGAATAGGACGTCCCCATTTTCATTGCAGAAATGTTGGAGGGTATGTGAGAATTGCTGCCAGTCCGTGTCAACGACACTGAGCTACATGGGTCAATGGTCTGACTCAGGAGAAGGCAGCATTCCTATGTTCCAACTGCACATCATCACCGCATGCTCAGAGACTGGTGTGCTAGTAACTAGGGGAGAAGGTTTAGCCTTGAAGACTGACAGACGGGAACAGCTCACACCAGCAAAGGTATTCCCCTCAAATGCAGAGGTAACAAAATAAGAACAATTATTTCCTAAGGGCAGGTGCCAGGAAACAGCCTCCTCCTGTAAACAGAGTCCATTTGAGCATAACTGCACTTCCTTTTCCAAATCGAAGTGTGCTCTGTATTTTAATCACAATTCTATCCAAAATCTGGAGATAGATATGGGAATGAGAACCTATGGCTCTCCAGAGGGTGTCCTATCAGCAGCTAGCATGGTCACTGGTCAAGGATGATGCACTCTGTAAATCCCAAGAATGTTTGCTCAGCTCTGGGACTCAGAAGCCTATCCAAATAAGGCAGGTCACTTTTCTTAAACTTGTTCCCATACCCTCCAACATTTCTCCGATGAAAATACAGTGGTACCTTGGTTCTCAAACTTAATCCGTTTTGGAAGGCTGTTCCAAAACCAAAGCGTTCCAAAACCAAGGCGTGCTTCCCATAGAAAGTAATGCAAAATGGATTAATCCATTCCAGACTTTTAAAAACAACCCCTAACATGAATTTTATTGCCTAACGAGAAGATCATTGCTCCATAAAATGAAAGCAATAATCAATATACTGTACTATAAAATAAATAAGACAGTATTGTAGATGGTAAAAATTAAAATTAATTTTTTTTCTTACATGCCCTGATGATAGTCATAGTTTGGATGGGGGGTTTTTTATCCATTTCCACAATCAATCAATCAGTAGCTGAACTGGGTTCCACACAGTCACAAAAACGAAGTCACAAGCCACAGTCACAAGTTAGTCCCATAAAACGAAGAACAAGTCACAGTAAAAAAAGAGAAAAAGCCACGCAAAAAAATAGCAAAAACAAAAGCTCCAAGTATCATCTGTGTGTTGCGTGGGTGCTTGGGACTCAACAACCAACAGACTCAATGGGAAGCCTCTGATTAGCAGTGGGGTACTCAGTTTACAAACAGAACTCAACAGGAAACGGAACATGTTCCGCTTCCAAGGCAAAGTTCACAAACCGAACACCTACTTCCAGGTTTGCAGCGTTCTATTTTCAAGTTGTTCATAAACTAAGCTGTTCTAAAGCCAAGGTACCACTGTAGAGATGTCTCCTCCAACACCTCTCTGATGAACATAAGGACCTCCTAGTCCATACCCTCCAACATTTCTCGGACGAAAATAGGGGCATCCTAAGGGAAAGCGGGACATTCTGGGATCAAATCAGAAACCAGCTTCTGTAAATCTGGGACTGTCCCTGGAAAACAGGGACACTTGGAGTGTTTATGTTCAGGCTGTGGTTCTGCAGAAGAAGAACGTTGCATAATGATGGTGCGGCCAGCTCAACACAGATGGCACCATTTTCTCAACTGATGGTAAGAATTGGGTCTTATTTGCTTCCTGGTAGCTTTTGTTTTCTCTGATCTGTTTCACTTTCCATATTGTCAAGTGAGGCAGATCTGTCCCCCATCACCATCCCATCGCCTTCACCAAGATCTCATCATTTCACTGGTTTGTTGGAAAAAAAAGCCAGGCAGCTTAACCTCCTTGCCCCACAAAACCCTGAGTTGCTAGATCGAATCATGCAAGAGCTCTGCTTCCCTGCAGGTAAATAAACTAAAACGTGCCCCCAAAAAACACAACAACCCTCAGCTGCCAATATCAAAGCTAGAGTCCAATAAGGCTTATGCAGTTTTCATGAGCAAGATTTTAAAACTTTGCATGCATTCTTGGTGTTAATGCACAGCAGAACACAGAAGATTGCATACATCCTAATATGGTAGGTTTTACATTTGCATCATAGACTGATGGGAGCATGTGAAAATACCCAGGTCAACGCAGGTTAACATATGCCAGCATTAAACATCTTCCTGTTGTGAATGAAGTTTTAACATACATTTAGGAAGAGGTTAGTGTAAATGTTGTAATAAATGGCATGTAAATAGCAGACACTTTTTGAATGGGCCAAGGAGTAAGAGACTTTTAAAGCAAATTATCCTAGACGCAAGTACCTGGACTTATGCTAATACTATTCTAGGCTGCATCAACAGAAATATAGTGTCCAGATGAGGGGAAGTAATAGTCCCACTTTATTCTGCCTTGGGCTGACCACACCTGGGAAACTGTGTCCAGTTTTGGGTGCCACAATTGAAGAAGGATGTTGACAAGCTGGAACGTGTGCAAAGGAGGGCACCCAAGATGTTCAAGGGTCTGTAAACCAAGCCTTATGAGGAACAGTTGAGGGAATTGGGTATGTTCAGCCTGGGAAAGTGGAGACTGAGAGGAGACATAATAGCCTTCCTCAAATATATAAAGGATTGTCAAATGGAGGATGGAGGATGCTTGTATTCTGCTGCTCTGAAGGATAGGACCCGAACCAATGAATTCAAGTTACAAGAAAGGAGATTCTGGCTAAACCTCTAGAACAGCCTTTCTCAACCTTGGGTCCCCAGATGTTTTTGGCCTACAACTCCCATCATCCCTGACCACTGGTCCTGTGAGCTAGGGATTATGGGAGTTGTAGTCCCAAAACATCTGGGGACCCAAGTTTGAGAACCACTGCTCTAGAAGAACTTTCCGGCAGTAAGAGCTGCTCAACAGTGGAACAGACTCCCTCAGAAGGTTGTAGACTCTTCTTCCTTGGAGGTTGGATGGCCTTCTGTCATGGATGCTTTGACTGACATTCCTACATTGCATGGGGTGGACTAGGTGACCCTTGGGATCCCTTTATAATTCTATTACTCTATGAATCGCAGCACAATGCTATGCATGTTTACTCAGAAGTAAATCCCACACTATTCAACGGTGCTTAGGATTGCAACTAGGGATGAAGTTCCTAGGCTGGTAGACAGAATCTATAACAGTGTCTGACTTGCACTAGAGCAATTTTAAATGTCACTGCTGAGTCTTGCAATATGAGAAATCAAAATGCGAAGATTTCAGAATAGGTGAAATATTATTTGAGTGTGTGCAATATTTAGTAACTGCAAGCAAACTCCTGAAATAAACTGTCCATAGCAAACAAAGAAAGAGATTAAAAGATCTAAGCCCCTAGAGCTTTTTTAAAAAAGAAATGAAATAAACACTGGTCAACACCGTCTATCAGTTTTGAATCTGCAGCAGTTGACAATCATACATCGGATGAACTGCAGAACATGAGAAGAGCTGGATCAGACCAAAGGTTTGCTTCAGCCAGCATCTTCTTCCCTGCAGTAGCCAATTAGATGCTTTCAGGAGGCCCACAAGTAGGGCATGGGGACAATAGCCCTCTCCTACTGTTGTCCCCAAGGCAACAGATATTTTACTTTGAATGTGAAAAAACCATCCTGCAAGGAAAGCGTAATGCTCATGTTTGACAAAAGAGGCTTAAAGACTCTCAAGGCAAATCTTTAAAAATGTTGTATAAACACTGACAACTAGGAAACACTGGCCTGCGAGCGCTCCAGTTGGAGAACAGCCTCGGCCAAAGGTGTCATGGACTTTGAAGATGCTCAAACTCAAGACGAAAGGGAGAAATGAACTAAGAGGAATGCAAGTTTGGCAAACCCTCACCGTGATCAACTCCCAACCGGAAACCAATGTCCCCACTGTGGAAGGACGTGTGGATCCAGAATTGGCCTCCACAGTCACTTACGGACTCACTGTTAAAACCGTGTTTATGGAAGACAATCTTATTTGACTACGAGGGATCGCCAAAGAAGAAGAAGAAGCAACGTTGCTTATAACGTCCCAAGTTCGAAAGCAGAGCTTGTGTCGAGTCCAATGGAAAAAGAAGTCCAGCTACTCCACTCTCATCCGTGAGAAATGAAAGCCGCCTCCCCGAACGTGGGTCCCCCAAAACTGTCAAGACTACATCTCACGTCATCTCTGAGCATTGGCCATGTTGGCTGGGGATGAGGGGGGTGTTATAGCCATCAGACTGGGATTCACGTGGGTCCCTTGTTAAGCCCTGCTGCTCAGGTGAATCACCTGAAGTAGGACATTGGTGGAGCCATCTCTGCTGTCAGCAGCACCTCACATCTGCCTTGGATGAGGATGCAGGGACGACACCAACCCATCCACTCCAAGCCATGTACTGCTTCTCCCCCTCCCACCCCTCATTGGACACTGGGGTGCTGTTTGGGGGCTTCATTGGGGGTGGGGGTTTGGTGAGATTTTTTCCAACATAAAATACAATAAAAGCCGAAGTAATCTAAAGGAGAGAGAAAAGAAACAAACCAAGAGGAAAAGAAAGGAAGAAGGAAAAAAGGGGGAGCCATACCTTGGTTCTCAAACGGAATCTGTTCCAGAAGTCCGTTCGACTTCTGAAAACGTTCGCAAACCAAGGCGCAGCTTCCAATTGGCTGCAGGAGCTTCCTGCACTCAATCAGAAGCCGCGTCAGACGTTCAGCTTCCAAAAAACGTTCGCAAACTGGAACACTTACTTCCAGGTTTGCAGCGTTAGGGAGCCAAAACGTTTGAGTCGCAAGGCATCCGAGAACCAAGGCACAACTGTATGTGTGTATATAATACCAAGCCCTCTATCACAATTATATCTTAATCCTTATTCCACACACAGAAGACTGGAGTTTCCCAGTCTTCCCTCAGCCTCACACCCTGAGGAAGCATCTCTAGCCTGTCTCTCATGAAGGTCCCTTCATCGAATGTCCATCACCTTCCTGTGTGTATCTTCATTTATTGTTGGGCAGTGTGTTGTTGATGTTGGGGTTTTGTATCTGCATTTCAGATCTTGTTGTGATGTACTGTACATGGAAATTGTTCCATTTGGTTGCATCTCTTTTAATCTTTTATTTACCGGTGACGGCTACGTTGTTATGTTGTAGTTACGTGTGTTTCTCTCATGCTGTACGCCGCCATCTGAAACCACTCCAAATGTCAAAGCGGTTTTCTCAACAGCCTTGGGTGGAGAGGGCGGCTGTCGAGGGAAGGGCAAGGCAAAAACCCAACTGAGCATGCAGGGCTAATCCCCAAATATTCTGGATGGTGGACTTTGCAGAGTTAAGAAATGGTTCTCCGCAATGCTGTGAAGACAACTTGCAGCTGAGAGAGATACATGCGGAAAATGATACCTTGAAATGGAAAGTTAGAATGTGCTCCATCTAGCCGGACCATTTCCAAACAAACAGAAGCATATCAGCAAGAAATGAAGGCACTGGTGTTTATCTCCGGCATCAATTTGTAAATATTCTGCCACAATCTATGGAGGACCCCCCTTCAGAGATTACGACCAATATCCAAGGAGGTTCCATTTCCTCTGTGACACTCTCTCTCTTTCTCTCTCTCTCTCTCTCTCTCTCTCTCTCTCTCTCTCTCTCTCTCTCTCTCTCATTTTTCAAAGCCATTTAAGCTTCTAGCCATCGACACATCCTGCGCCAGCAAATTCAGAAAGCTAATTACGTAGTTTGTGAAGTCGCCCTCCTATATATAGGATTTGCAGGGCAGATCCATAAACAGCATGCTCAAATTCGACTTGCAATTTGTCCTTGAAATAGGAAGGCTCATTCTCTGTTCAGCACATGTCTCTTCCACCACAGAAGAAAAACATTGCGGCTACAGCCAACTCTCTTTCTATCCTTCATCCAAACTCATTTTTCTTTCTCTCCCCCCCCCCTTCTCTTCCAGGACCTCTTCAAAGCAGCCCAGGTCTGCAGCACTCTTGCTACGGCAAAATATAGCAAATAATATGCCAGCAAGCAAAGCCAGCTGCTCATCATCAAAGACCGCCATTTTGCCTTGCTTGTGGAAGGACAAACCCAGCCTTCCTCAGTTTCCAGGTGATTTAGACTACAATTCCCATCATTCTTGGCCATTGGGCCATACTAGCTGGGCTAATATGAGAAGGGCCTTTTCGGTGGTGGCTTCTAACATGTAGGACTCTGTATTGAGGCACCTCTGACCCCCTCTCTATGGTTTTCAGCAGCTGCACCTTTTCCAGCAGATGTTTGGGGAAGGAGAGAGATGATTAGGCAAATGGATTGCTCAGCTTCTTCTAATGGTAATTGCTATTTAATGATTTCTTATGAGCTATGGTGGTGTTAAAAAGGACTGCATTGTTTTAGGGATTCTCTGTATCGCATCTGATTTTGTTTTAAACCTTCTTGCGGCTTGTGCAAAGGGTAGGATATAAATATTCCCCAAAAAAATTAATTTAATTAAATTAATGGTCCAAAACATCTGGAAGTCACCAGCTGGGGAGGCCTGGACTAACCAGTGATGCAGCAATGTAGCTGTTTATTGCACTCCGTGTATGGCTCAGATGTGTTTGGTAGCCACACCAAAAGTTATTACATCTCCTGTGTGCACTTATTCTGGGTCCTAGGAGTTATTTCATTTCTAACCTGCCTTTCCTTCGAGGCAGCATTCACCACCCTCGCACAACAACCCTGCAAAGCAGGTAATGTTGCAAGGCAGCGGCAAGCCCAAAGTCTCCCAGGGTGCTTTATGACTGAGTGCATAGATCTGAACCCGGGACACCTCCATCCCATTCAGATGCACTAGCCACTGCACACCACTGCCCCCTTTGCGATCGTGTTATGGAGGATGGCCGGACGAACTGTTACTTTGTCAAACTGAAAGATTTATGGGGCTGATCCAACATCCACTCAGATTAACCCAGTTCTTTCCTCTACCTTCCAAAACATCACCCACAGCCTATCAAAGCGCTCTTGGAAAGGTCAGATTGTAAAAATTAAATTTCATTAATCACTGGAAAAGAAGGTCAGGATTAGAGGTACCTGCCTTCATTCCTGACCATGTCTCTCTGCCCTGCAGCAATGTGGACCATAGCTGTCAACTTTTCCCTTTCTTTAAGGGAAATCCCCTTATTCCAAATAAGATTCCTCGCAAAAAAAGGGAAAAGTTGACAGCTATGATGTGGACAGTCCACAAAATGGGGAGTTATTTCTGTTTCTTCAATGGCTCGTAAACAAGTCCTCCAAGTGGCATAGCATACAAAGGAAGCAAAAGCAATGATCATACAGTTAAAAACCCTCAATAAATCTTTGAAATCCAAGCCAGCGTAAAGCCCAAGTACATAAGACCAGCATGGTAAGATTCAGATGTGGCTCTTGACTTGCATGGGCTATTTAACTCTGCATCCAATGCACTCTCATGACTGGTTTGGGAAGCAGTGAACCCGTGACGTCGGCCACATTCCAGGTCTGCTCTGTGCCTATCCTGTTGTTTCTTATGAGATACTGCATTGTTTCTTATGAGATACTGCATTGCAACTCATTACCAAACTTAAAACCATGGAGAGACCTGGTCTGAACAGAGACATTGGATTCTTATCTCATTATACATGACTAAGCCATTTCTCACCTTCTCACCCCTTGCCTTTTCCTGTAAGACCTATTACAGTCGTTAAGAGTCGTCAAGAGGCTCATCTCAGCTATCTGCCAATCTCCCATTCCCACCACCCTTCTGAGTAATACCCCTCCCCACCTTCTCACTATATAGAAGGATCTGGCAACTTCTGTTTCAGTGTATCTGAAGAAGTGTGCATGCACACGAAAGCTCATACCAAGAACTAACTTAGTTGGTCTTTAAGGTGCTACTGGAAGGATTTTTTGCATTTTAAGAATATAAGAAGAACCAGCTGCTGGATCAGGCCAATGGCCCATCTAATCCAGCATCTTGTTCTCACAGTGGCCAACCAGGTGCAGGATCAGAGCACGAGAGTCCTCTCTCCTGCTGTTATTTCAGCAACTGGAACTTGGAATCAGTGCTGCCTCCAACAAAGGAGACTAAGTCATCCTGGCTAGTAGCCATCAAGAGCCCTCTCCTAATTTGTCTAATCCTCCTTTCAAGCCATCAAGTTGGTGGCCATCATTTCCCCCTTGGGGAGAGAGTTCCATAGTTTAACTATGGGATGCGTGCAGAAGGAGCTTCTTTCCTTTTTCCAAGCCAACTTCAATCCAAATCGGGGGGAAATAACACCAATGTTACATGCGTACACAGCCACTGCTCATCTTTCTCCTGAAAGACCCCTTAGCTCTCTTCCCACCGGCAATTTATCAAAGCATAAGGTAAAACACATCCCTCCTCTTCCCAAGCATGCAGCTGCTGTTTTTCCTTTCAATCTACTCTTGCAAATAAGAGACTCCTTATTAAATACAGGTAAAAGAATTGATGCTTTTGAATGATGGTGCTTGAGGAGTCCCATGGACTGCAAGAAGATCAAACCTATCCATTCTGAAGGAAATCAGCCCTGAGTGCTCACTGCAAGGACAGATCCTGAAGCTGAGGCTCCAAGACTTTGGCCACCTCATGAGAAGAGAAGACTCCCTGGAAAAAACCCTGATGTTGGGAAAGATGGAGGGCACAAGGAGAAGGGGATGACAGAGGACAAGATGGTTGGATAGTGTTCTTGAAGCTACCAGCATGAGTTTGACCAAACTGTGGGAGGCAGTGGAAGACAGGAGTGCCTGGTGTGCTCTGGTCCAGGGGGTCACGAAGAGTCGGACACGACTAAACAACTAAACAACAACAAGGTATCTTTACATAGGTACAAGTGTTTGTGCGAAGGGCTGTACACCCCTTGATTTGTATATTGTGTAAACAGGTGTCGGGTGTTACATGTGAACAGCTACGCGAGTACACACCTTGACAGCGGGATCGCAGATTGCGCACGTGTTGAATGTAATGTGCGAATAACCCCCGGTGTGATCAGAGGGTCAGGCTCAGCCCGGAGAAACCCGGGTCAAATCCCCACTCAGCCACAAAGCTCACTGTGTGACTTGGGGCCACTTCCTTTTTCTCGATCCAACCTCCCTCACAGGGTTGTCGTGAGGATAAAAATGGGGAGGGGGATAAATGTAATCAAGTAAATAAAATTCCTAATTAATATCCCCCAATGAATAAAACTGGATATCCACCTTGCTTCCTCCTTCCCCTAAGAACAGGCTGCCCAGCCACCCCCTTTTTTTTTTATTAAAGCTTTATCTCCAGAGAAACCAGCTTTTTACAGCATGCTGAGAATGCAGGCAGAACAAGTTTGCAGAACGATAAAATCGTAGAGTTGGAAGGGACCCCACGGGTCATCTAGTCCAACCCCCTGCAATGCAGGAATAAGTTGAAGTTGCTCTTGAAGACCCAGGATTAGGGCCAGTTTTTGTTTTTTCAGTTGACAGCACCCTACCTAAGAACCACCAACTCCAGTTACAGCTGCTATTGTTCCAGTTACAGATAGGTAGCCGTGTTGGTCTGCCATAGTCAAAATAAAAAAATTCCTTCCAGTAGCACCTTAAAGACCAACTAAGTTAGTTCTTGGTATGAGCTTTCGTGTGCATGCACACTTGTATCTGAAGAAGTGTGCATGCACACGAAAGCTCATACCAAGAACTAACTTAGTTGGTCTTTAAGGTGCTACTGGAAGGATTTTTTTTTATTTTAGCTGCTATTGTGTACAACTTGCTGGTTTCCCAAAGGCATCTGGTCGGCCACTGTGAGTACAGGATCCTGAACTAGAGGAACCATTGGCTTGATTCAGAAGGCTCATCTTATGTTCTTAACCAGTGTTTCCCAAACTTGAGTCTCCAGCTGTTTTTGGACTACAACTCCCATTATCCCTAGCTAGCAGGACCAGTGGTCAGGGATGATGTGAACTGTAGTCCAAAAACAGCTGGGGAAGCCCTGCAAGGATGAGGAAGACTGTGCTCTCTCAGCCTGGGAAAACATGGGCAAGAAGGTAGATGAATGCTTCGCATCTGAGCATCCTGGAGAAATTAAAGCCGCAGACATAAATTCTGGGCGAGGAAGCCGGTAAAGCAGGCTTGCTTCCAAGTGAAATCGAACTGCATGTTCGACAATCCTGTTTTAATTATTACATTGATCTCTTATTTGACCTAGATAAACAGAAGCAAAGCAACCTCCTTAGATCCAGCCTAGATCTGCCTCTTCTTTGATGCAATCCTGCCCTCCACCCAGTTATAACAGCACTTATGAATATTAGCAGGTGATTCAGTTTCCTCTTATGACAAACGTGTCCCTGTCTGCAAAGGACTCGTTCAGCCAAATGAGTCAATTCGTGGGTGCTTTCAATTGAGTAAACCATCATTCCCAGACAGACTAATCTACCTGTTCAACGAAGGTATGTCTTTCCACAAACAGCAGCTATGCCCAGGTTGCATTTTGGGAAGCTGGGTTTTGAAGGATCACTGCTGCAGTTACTTAGCCAGATGGTCACTGAACCCGGAATCCCCAAGCCCCTCAGCTGTTTACTTTCTGCCCAAGAAACCATTCATAAAACCACACCTGATTTCTCAAGCCAGATAAAGGAGTTCAACTTTGCTGGAGACACCATCCTCTAATCAGAAAACCATCCCTCTAATCCAAGGTTAGGCCCTTAGAACTTGGCACAAGCTAACAAAATGAATTTCAATAGGGACAAAGGTATGGTTCTGCACTTAGGCAAGAAGGACCAGATGCACAAATATAGGATGGGCGACACCTGGCTTACTAGCAGTACATGTGGAAAGGATCTAGGCGTCTTGGTGGACCACCGGCTTAACAACAGTGTGATGCAGCAGCAAAAAAAAAAGCTAACGCTATTCTAGGCTGCCTCAACAGAAGTATAGTGTCCAGATCAAGGGAAGTAATAGTCCCACTCTATTCTGCCTTGGTCAGACCACACTTGGAATACTGTGTCCAATTCTGGGCACCACAATTACAGAAGGATGTTGACAAGCTGGAACATGTGCAGACAGTGGCGTAGCATGGGTTGTCAGCACCCGGGGCAAGGCAAGTAATTTGCACCCCCTAACCCATGGATTTGCGCCCCCTAACCCGTGGATTTGCGCCCCCTAACCCTAACCCCCAGATGTTGCGCCCGGTGCCGCCGGCCCCCCCTGCACCCCCCATGCTACGCCACTGTGTCCAGATGAGGGCAACCAAGATGATCAAGGGTCTGGAAACTAAGCCTTACAAGGAACGCTTAAAGGAGCTGTGTATGGTTAGCCTGGCAAAGAGGAGACTGAGAGGAGATACGATAGCCATCTTCAAATATCTTAAGGGCTGTCATCTGGATTATCATTTATTTTTGGACCCCACTTTTCTCCGAGATGCTCAAGTTCTCAAATCTCCCCAATTTTATTTTCACAGCTGCCTTGTGAGGTAGGTTGAGCTGAGCGCTTTGGGGTCACCTAGAGAGCTTCATGAGGATTTAAACCCGGTCGTCCCGCCAGTCCTAGTCTGACTTACATTCTTAAATCAGCAGTGCAGAATTGTGCTTTTGTTGAGGACCAGACTCCCTGGATCAGAATCTGTCAGGGGCTGAATGGCAGTGGCACCATCTCTCTCTCCTGCCACCTGTCTCTCTCTCTCTCTCTCCCCCCCTGCCACCCCTTTGTTCTTCCCTTCTCCTGCCACCCCCTTCCCTGTTTCTATCTCTCCCCTTTCTGCCTCTTTCCCTCACACCTGAAACTAGGCTGAGTTTCCTCGGGCTTACAGACTTTGCACACCATGAGAGCTGCTACACCACACTGTCTCTCAGAGGAGTGGGGAGGTGAGCCAAGCTACAGTAGCTCCCTGTATCCAGGGCTTTTGAGACCGCGTGATTTCCCAGAATGCACACTGTCAACCCTGCTGCACCATTCCTGTCCTACTTGTACTCTACCAAATTATCCCCATTTTACAGAGGAAGAACTGAGGCAGAGCAAGCAAGGGAGCCACGGGTGTGGCGGTGGCAAAGCCATTGTGGTTGGAATGTTTGCATTTTGGCCTCATGGCAGTCTGTGTGGACATGGCCTCTGTTGCAGGTTAGAAGACCTCCTGGAATTTGTTTGGGACAAATGTACAGTTCTCCACTTAAGGGACAGAAGTGTAAATTCCCTGGCTACCTCTAGCAGAACTCCCCACTGCTGTCTGCGGAGTGCTGCAGAGCTACTGTTCAGAAATGGAAAGGTACTGGGTGCATAAAGAGAGGAGGGTTGTCCTAGAGTTGAGGTTTCCTAGCACAGGTGTCAAAACAAATGCACGGATGCCCGTTTCCTGGAGAGTAAAAATCAGACCATGCAGTTCCAAAGAACAAACTGGGTTCAGCCCAACACATTTTGCCGCCTGAGGCTGAGAACCATTTTCCCCACCACCTCCCAATACAGTGGTATCTTGGGTTACATACGCTTCTGGTTACATACGCTTCAGGTTACAGACTCCGCTAACCCAGAAATAGTACCTCGGGTTAAGAACTTTGCTTCAGGATGAGAACAGAAATCGTGCTCCGGGGGTGCGGCAGCAGCGGGAGGCCCCATTAGCTAAAGTGGTGCTTCAGGTTAAGAACAGTGTCAGGTTAAGAACGGACCTCTGGAACGAATTAAGTACTTAACCCGAGGTACCACTGTATACATTAAGCGGAGTGGAGAGGCAGTATAGTCTAATTTAAACAGTGGCAACAGGATCGTAGCAGGCTACGTTGGTGATGGGGTGTTGCATATAGCCCTGAACTCCAACAGAGGGCGATGGCCAAGGAACAAAGACCATTAGGGCTCATCTAGAACAGTATTGTCCACACAGGTCAGCAGTGGCTCTCCAGAGTTCTAGAGCACAAACTCTTCCAAGCCCTATGTGGAAATGCTGGGGACCCTCTCCACCCAAAGCTCTATAATCCCTCACACCTGACCAACAACAGAACCGGCCTACTGAGTTTTCTGGAACCACCAGAATATTTTTAGAGGCACCTCTTGTTTTCAAGGATTGCCAACCGCAGACAATTAAACCCATCCCAATTAAACCCATAGGCGCTCCTCATTTCAGGATACCGCCATTCCACAGCATTCCAGACAACAAAAGCCTGCTAAGATGGAGTCACTCACGTTGCCGGGGGGGGGGGAGAGGAAACGCATCACTGAAAACAGGGGACAAATCAGGACACAGATTTGCATATGTGCAGACGCTCGTTAACAAACAACAAGTGTACTCATCATCGAACCACAATGCGTCTCACGGTAGTTGGGTAAGAATGGAACCACAGATCAGGTAGTCTGTCACCTGTCCAGGTACTAACTAGGGCTGGGTGATATATCGATATATTGCGCAAAACCAGGTTAACATCCATATCACAGAATCACAGGGTTGGTAGGGGGGATGACCCTGAAGATCAACTAGCCCAAAATGCAAGAATATGCAGCTGTCCCATTATCAGCACCACGTTCTAACCAACTGAGCTTTCCTGGATGCTGCAATATCAGTTTCATAATTTTTGAGCTGGCTACATATCTCGAATTATGATGTGTGTGTCTGCGCACTATGCAAAAATCACAATGTGAGGGAAACCATGAAGCCAGCCAATGCCACTACTTAGCTCAATCTTTATTTATGCCATCATGATACATCGGTATATCACAATGTTTAGATATGTCACAATGTGGAAAACCAGATGTCGCGCAGTCCTAGTACTAACTGCCGATGGGCAGTTCCTGCTGCCCCCTCTTTAAACCAAAGGGACAGCCCTTCCGAAACAGAGGACTCACTCCAAGCGAGGTCTGTCTTCTAATGGAGAATTGTTCTCTGCAAAGTAGGGTGCATGGCTACCCAGACATCTAGGCATATTCTTTCTTTGGCCCCAGTGGAGGCCAAATCCCATCAGGATTCGTGAAGCAGAAGGAGGCCCTGTACTAGTTAAAACCAGAGCCAATGAGTGGCAGAACCAACTGATTCTACAGTCATACCTCATGTTACGTTTGCTTCATGTTACGTTTTTTCAGGTTGCATCCCACGGTGACCCAGAAGTACCAGAAAGGGTTACTTCCAGGTTTCGCCGCTTGCGTATGCGCAGTAGTGCTAAATCACACTTCGCGTATGTGCACAAGCGCCAAATCGCACCATGCACCTGTGCAGATATGGCGCTTCAGGTCAGACCTCACCTGGAGTACTGTGTCCAGTTCTGGGCACCACAGTACAAGAAGGACACTGACAAACTGGAATGTGTCCAGAGGAGGGCAACCAAAATGGTCAAAGGCCTGGAAACGATGCCTTATGAGGAACGGCTAAGGGAGCTGGGCATGTTTAGCCTGGAGAAGAGGAGGTTAAGGGGTGATATGATAGCCATGTTCAAATATATAAAAGGATGTCACATAGAGGAGGGAGAAAGGTTGTTTTCTGCTGCTCCAGAGAAGTGGACACGGAGCAATGGATCCAAACTACAAGAAAGAAGATTCCACCTAAACATTAGGAAGAACTTCCTGACAGTAAGAGCTGTTTGACAGTGGAATTTGCTGCCAAGGAGTGTGGTGGAGTCTCCTTCTTTGGAGGTCTTTAAGCAGAGGCTTGACAACCATATGTCAGGAGTGCTCTGATGGTGTTTCCTGCTTGGCAGGGGGTTGGACTCGATGGCCCTTGTGGTCTCTTCCAACTCTATGATTCTATGATTCTATGATTCTATGATTCTATGATTCAGGTTGCGGGCTTTTCACGTTGCGAAGGGATCCCGTTCGCAACCAGAGATACCACTGTACTTTTGTCCCCATGCTCCTGTTCACTGAGTTTTGCAAAGGCAACATGGAGACAAAGGAGGAGGAATCTGATGGTCAATGTCATCCTCCCCCAAACTGGCTGCAGAGATGGAGGCAAAAAAGTGAAAGCAGACCGAGAGCAGTGTCTGGTCTGCTCTAATAAAGCAGACTCCATTGTGCAAGCTGACACACAAACGTTTTAGCCCATGGAGCTTGCAATTTTCACCACCACTCGCCAGGCCGACAAACGCTTCATCTCCTTTGCACCTCTGCGCTTCAGACTGCTGTTAAACATGCAAGCAGGAAACTCAGGGCAGAGTGAAAAGCAGAAGTCTGAACCACAACTCATCACCTCTGGCAGATTCCACATCCCAATAAAATGCCAGAAGGTCGCCTAACCGCCAGCAGACGCCGCGTCCACACAGACTGCCATGAGGCCAAAATGCAAACATTCCAATCACGATGGCTTCGCCCCCACCACACCCCTGGCTCCCTTGCTTGCTCTGCCTCAGTTCTTCCTCTGTAAAATGGAAATAATTTGGTAGAGTACAAGTAGGACAGGAATGGTGCCGTAGGGCTCCCCGTGTGCATTCTGGGAAACAATCCTGTCTCTTTCAAAAGGTCTGGATATAGGAAGCTGCCGGATATGGAAAACTCATCTCACGCTTCGTCTAAGAGACAGTGTGGTGTAGTAGTTAGCATGGGATGGGCAGTCTGTAGCCTGAGAAAACACGGCCTAGTTTTAAGTGGGAGCGAATTAAGCAGAAAGGAGTGTGGCAGAAGGGGCAGGAGAGAAATAGAGAAGGGGGTGGCAGGGGAGAGAGAGAGATAGAAGGTTCCCAGCCCACCACAGCCATGTAGCCCCTGACAGACCCTCAACAGAATTCCTGATTTATAGTATGAGTCAGATTAGGACTGGAGGGGAGAAACCAGGTTTAAATCCTCATGAAGTTCTCTGGGTGACCTCAAAGCACTACTTATCGCTCAGCCCAACCTACCTCACAGGGCAGCTGTGAGAATATAATTGGGGAGGTTTGAGAACTTGAGCTTCACAGAGAAAAGTAGGGTCCAAATGTAATTAATGAGAATCCCCTCCACTCCCCCCTTATTGCAGCGGACTACCATGAAAAGCCTTAGCATTGATTTGGTGCTTAATGCTCATCCAAGCTGTCTCAGGTATATTATCTTAGGAACAGCCGTAGACCTCGGTCTGTGAGCAAGTCCCCCGTTCAAATCTCACCCTAATCCTGAACTTCCCTAAAGCAAGAAACAGGCAGTCATTCCTTTGGTTTTTTTTTCCTGAATAAAAGTTAAAACTGATGCCTAATGCCTACACCCATCCCATTTTTTTATTTTTATTTTGGCTTCTCTGGTGAACACAATTTGCAGGGTTTGCCTGTTTTTTAATTTTTAACAGTGCTTTGTGTTTCGTATTTCGTGAGACCGCAGCACAGAAATGTTTTCCATAAATCAATAAGCAATGGTCCCACCTTGCAAGGTTATTGTAAGCACTACTCAGACAAAGCGCACGATAACTGAAGCACTCGAGAATGCAAAATGTGGTCAGCGTTTGTTCTCAGATTGCCCCAGAAGAGAAGCAGCCCTGGGCTCTTTGATGTCGGAGGATAGGAGGAATGGCGGTTAGAGAGACCCGGCAATGATAAGGCAATCATTTGAAGCCAGCTGCCCTATCTGAGTCTGTCTGATCCGCAACCAGAAAGGTGTCTGTCACCTGCTTGCAGTTTCCTCTTTGGTTCCTTTTCCTGGTCCGTGTTAGACACAGCACCAGAAAGTCACAGCACAGCTAGAACAACAGCAGAAACCAAAAAGGCAGGGCACCTCTCCTGTTCCTCTCCATCACCATCTCGCCTGGGCCTCCTTCCTTTCCCATCTCTGGACCTTCACCTCCACTCAGCCAGAGATCCAAACTCAACCCAGCTCTCTGCAACACAACAATGTTATGTCTGGCTTTCGGGTTGTTTGGGAACTTTTGCAACGAAGGCAGAAAAGAGCTAGGCCTTTAAAAAATAATAAGTCTGATTCCATACTACAAGCTTTTCCCAAAGTCTTGCAGAGGGCACAGTCCAGACTCTGCATGCCTAGGGTTGCCACCTTCTTTTCTGACAGAGCTCCTGCGCTTTTAGCAATCGGGTGTCGTGGCAGATAATTTTTTGAACAGAAGATGCTTCTTCCCTAGCTCACTGCCCAGAAAAGTTCCAGCTGCTAAGTGCCTGCACGTTCAAAACACAGGAATCCCAACTAAGGAGAAAGTTGGCGACCTCAACAAGATTCAGCCCTGCCCTCTAAGGTGAAAATATCTCCAGGAGCAGGACTGGAGATTTTGAGAGTGGGAAGACCTGAAAGACCTACTTTGTGTCTTACGCTAGAGTGCCAAGGTCCATGAATCAGAGGCAGGTGCAAAGACACACACTTAAATTTAAGGAATTGGGTGCCCCAGAGCTCATTCTGAGCTTGGGAATCTGTTTGCACAGTCCTTTCATGCAGGTATCTGCCAAGGCCCTTTGCACAGGTGGGGAGGCTAATATTGACCTCCTCACCCTGCTTTTGTTCCTCCTTGCCATTTCTACCTGCTTTTTCAGACACGGAGGGAAAGAACATAGGGGCACAGGAAGGTGCCCTGCACAGAGTCAGAGCATTGGTTCATCTACCTCAGTATTTGCCCTCCTCCTGGGATAGCTCAGTCAGTAGAGCATGACATTTTTAATCTCAGGGTTGTGGGTTCGAGTCTCACATTGGGCAAAAAATTCCTGCATTGCAGGGGGTTGGACTAGATGACCCTCGTGGACCCTTCCAACTCTACAGTTCTATTATTCTATTTTCCGCACTGACTAGCACTGACTATCTCTCCAGGATTTCAGACAATTGTCCCTCCAAACCCTACCTGGAGATGCCTAGGACTGAACCTCCTTTGTGCAAGGTAACTGGTCTGCTACTGAGCTAAGACCCTTTCCTAACATCATCAAAAAAGAAGAAGCTATTGCAACATCAGAGGCATTGTGGGAAACTTCAGCCATGGCTCCCAGACAGCTGTTTGATGCTGCCACCAGACCACTAGACTGAAGCAAGCCCACCGATATAGGATGAGCCCCCACTCAAACTCGGAGCTGGCTCTGCAGATGTAAACCTACCTTCAGCCTGCTCAGTGGGCAGTTTGGTGGCTAGATGGACCAGTGATATAATACGGAATAATAAGGCAGTTCCATATATCTTAACATCCTTCTGCACGGAAACAGAGGAAGTTGCCTTGAGTCCATCTAGCACAGTATGGTCCACACTGAGTGGCAGTGGCTTGGTGGGGTCTTGGATAGGGGACATTCCTAGCCCTACCTGGAGATGATGCTAAGAATTCAAACCTGGAACCCTTCACATGCAACCTGGATGCTCTACCATGGAGCTACAGGCCTCCCTAGGCAGAGAGAGGAAGAAGAAGAAGAAGAAGAAGAAGAAGAAGAAGAAGAAGAAGAAGAAGAAGAAGAAGAAGAAGAAGAAGAAGAAGAAGAAGACCATCTTTCTTGTCCATCACCAAGGACCTAAGAAGACCCAGTGGAGCAAGCAAAAGACCTGGGTAGTCTACAACAATAGCCAATGGGATGCCAACACACACACACACACACACACACACACACACACCTCATTTGCAGCCTCCAAAGCACCCTGATCTTAAACCCTTCCACTTGGCAAAAAATCCCACTGGTTCCCATAGCACTGCTTCCCAAGTGCGTTCAGCTCTGGAGACTCACAGCCAAGGCTACTCCATGTCTGCGTGGGTCCCTGGGCAAAAAAAATAAGATAAAAAAGGAAGCCATCTCAACCCATCACATGCAGTCTGCACCTTCCCTGCACACTCAGTACAACACAACAGGGAGACCAGACTGTTCTAACTCCGGTGGTCCTTCACCCACCTTCTCACTGGTCTCCTAAGGACTAGAAGAGGGTGGGTTAGAAATTACGCCCAGGATCTCAGCTCAATAGGCCCTGGAAACATCATCCATGGGACACAGAAGCATAAGAAGCTGCCTCACTATTATCTGCACTAAATGGCAGTGGCTCTCAAGCCTTACGTGGGACCTTCAGCATGCTCTACCCCTGAACTATGGCCCTTACCCATAATAACCCCAGAAAGGCAGCTGTCTTATACTGGATCAGACCGTCAGTTCATCCAGCACGATGGCTTCTACACTGATCAGCTCTCCAGGGGGTTCAAGGAGGCAGGATGCTCCCAGCCCTACCTGCCAGGGATTGAACCTGGAGCCTTCTGCAAGCAAAGCAGGTGCTCTATGGCCCTCCCCTGGACCACGATGACATGGATAGCTCAGTTGGTAGAGCATGCGACTCTTAATCTTGGCATCGTGGGTTCGAGCCCCACGTCGGGCAAAAGACTCCTGCGCTGCAGGGGGTTGGACTAGATGATCCTGAAGGTCCCTTCCAACTCTACAGTTCTGCGAGTCTACCCATGATGGCCGTGATTGTAGTAGCAGTGGAGAAAGCCTCTTCTCTCCCTTTTCTGCTTGACATGGCAGTTGTTAAAGGTGCAGAGGTCTGCTGCTAGAAGTCGGAAAGGCAGGAGATCTGAGTTTACATTCTCTTCTTTCTTTCTTTCTTTCTTTCTTTCTTTCTTTCTTTCTTTCTTTCTTTCTTTCTCTCATACAAACACACACACCCAGTCTGCTTGCATATACAGAAAGAGGCAGTTCTGCATTTACTTCTTTCTTTCTTTTTGTCACTGTTAACCGCATCCGGACTCTATTAAAGTTCCTGGCGCTGGATAAACAATGTAACTGTCGCGTGCAGCCGTCTGAAAATAATTGGATTAGCTAAAACATATCAGCTAAATAGAGACAGTCCCTGCTCAGACAGTCAGAGTAAATGTCACCCTGGAAAAACCCTGAAAACTGATCTGACTCACACTGGACAACATCTACTTGCAGGAGTCTCAATGAGGAAAGGAAGAACGTGGGGGCAGGAATAGGGGAAAGGTGAGGGAGCGACTTATTTTGATCTTTGTTTAATATGCAAACTGCCTGGAACCTAAAGGCATTCATTCCGAGACCAGCCCCACTGATTTCGGTGCATATTTCCAAGATTTTAGTACATAGATGGAGGGCAGGGGAGGAATCACAAAACAGAAGTTAGTCTTGCCAAGTGTCCTGCTCTTCTGCCCTTAACAGCAGCTTGATCTACTGGTCTAGCTTTTCACAGCAGGGAGATAAACATGGTGATCAGCTAGCAGCTGCAGATCCAAGCTTCTTGTTGAAACCACAATGGCAGTGGGTGGTTAAAAGGTTGGCAGGCCTGGATTCTGAACACAGTGCAATGTAAGGATGTCCACACAAAAATCAACAGACTTGAAGCTGAGGTCCCACTCACACTTATTAAAGAGTAACTGACTCCTGAACAAGGATGCTCAGGACTGCACCAAAAAAAAAAAAACTGCATATAATTCTGCTGTGGATCATGGCCATTTACTTGCAAGCAAGTCCCAAAGGCCTGCTAAAATACACTTTCTAGAAATTTTGCTGAGCACTACTGCCTCCCTGGGCGAATTTGCTTTCTTTCACTATATAGCCTATGGATTATGAAATATTTTGGAGACAGACCCAGATCAGGCAGTCTAAACAAAACTTCCCTCTTTTCTTAGGTAGTTCCCCTTCTCCCCCTCCCACCCCCAACAGAAAGAAACAAAAAGAAACCAACTTAAAATAAACTCGCTCCTGGGATCTGGGAAAAGAATTGGGGGAAGTGCAGAGAGAGACTTTTGAGTGGGGAAAGTGAACACAGTCCTATCCAGTTTTTTTCTCTGCATAAGGAAGTCACTGAACCAATAAATAACATTTCCGGAACACATTAGGTTTTTGTGGTCCCCCAACAACACCACACACACACACACACACACACACACACACACACACACATTCTCTCTCTGTGCATGTAAAAACCAGCTTTCCAGAAATGTTCAAATTAGCAGCAGGTAGCTTCAAGTGAATTAAAATGAGTTTCTAGGTTTAGCAAGCAGGTTGGGAATGAGGCTTACACAAGAGCAAGAGGAATGAATGAATCGTGCAGTCTGGTTTTGCGTTTCTGCTTACAAAGAAAAGAGACCTTGATCCAAGAAAAAAAACAGCAGAGGGAAAGGAAATCGCCTGGTTTACACATATGCTAAATGGGAGTTTGTTAATTTACGGTTTATTAAACCATGTCTTAGTGTTACACATGAACCCTGCTCAGCAGCGTAACCATGGTTTGTTTACTGGTAAGAAACCACAATCTGAGGCCATGGTTTGTTGTCGGCTTTTGAACCATGGTGGATTCTGTGTAAAACCACTACCCTTCCTTAACTTCGGTTTGTTTTATCCCCCCCCCCACTCTCACCACACTGCAAAGGCATGAGGCAGCAGCAGCTGGAAAACAAAACAAACTTTGAAGAAGCAAGCCATGGTTTGTTTGTGGGGAGAACTCATGGTTTATTTGTGCTTTTATCTCATGTTTTTATCTTGTGAACCGCCCTGAAATCTTTTGGTGAAGACTGGTATATAAATCTAATAAATAAATAAAATAAGTTAACCTATGGTTTGTTCATCCATGGCTTAAACCATGGCTTAGAATCATGTGTCAAAGTTCTACCTGGCGTGTCAATTCCAGCTAAAACACCCAAAGCAATTGTTTTAATCCGTAAGTGGATTAGGGCTGTTGGACAAATGCACAATCAGACTCTTACGGATTGCCAACTGACTGGAAAAATACACTGGCCTAGCCTGCTCTTGTGCCTTTGCCAACCAGTGAAACCATTCACAATAGTGGATAAACGTGAGCCCCTCCTAATGTCTGCTGCAGCTAAAAGGGGTCAGCTACCGAGCCAAGCTAAAAAGTTGGCAAGCATATTGAATGTAACAAGAATGAGGAACTTGTGGCTTGCCAGATGTTGCTGAACTCCAGCTCCCATCAGCCCCAGCCACCATAGCCAATGGTCAGGGATAATGGGAGTTGTAGTCTAACAACATCTCAAAGTTCCCCATCCCCAGTATCTATTCCACATTCTCTCTCTCTCAAGTTTCACTGTCGTATCTGTTTCACTGAATGTTCACAGCGCAGGAACGCCCAGCCAAAAAGTGTGTATATGTGGCTGAACAGCCATTTGTGGAGGTGTGCAAATGGAGTCCATTAGATAGGAGTGAAATCTCCGCATTAAATGGGTGCATTGATCCTTCATCACCCATCAGAGTGGGGTGATGTCCTATGCCATGGGTAGGCAAACTAAGGCCCAGGGGCCGGATCCGGTCCAATCGCCTTTTAAATCCGGCCCGAGGACGGTCCAGAAATCAGTGTGTTTTCACATGAGTAGAATGTGTCCTTTTATTTAAAATGCATCTCTGGGTTATTTATGGGGCATAGGAATTCGTTCATATTTTTTCCCCAAAATATAGTCCGGCCCCCCACAAGTGGACTGGCTCCCTGATGAAAAAGTTTGCTGACCTCTGTCCTATGCTATATTTGGCTCTAGAGAATTTGGGATTAGCCCCCCTCCCACGGACATCAGGTCCGCCCCACTTGTTGAATGTGTGGGGCTGGAAGTGATGTTTCAGCTTAAATATGATTCAACTCTCTCTCCCATGAGGCAAAAATCAAATAGGAAGGGAAAGGACTGACCTGTAGAGTATGGAAAACATTTTTAATCACTACCACCTTGTACAAATCTTTCTGAACCTAGGAGTGGGGTGGTGTGAGTGAGTGAGGTTTAGTACATGTGATAACAAGGAGAAAGCCGAATCACCTATCCAACATGTTTATTCAGACATAGATCCAATTAATTTCATGCAACTCCAAAGCAATGCAATTGTAAGAACTTTGTCTCAGACGAACATTTCGTCAAAATCAACAAAGTTTGCTTCACCAGCTCCCTAAAGAAACACGCTCAAAATAGGGTATATAAAATCTGGGGCAACTCATGTCAAACGAAGGAAACTGGCTTTTCAATCAATTTCAGCAAGGATTCCAAGTGCACTTACTCAGAAGTAAGTTCTATTGAAATCAATAGGACCTACATTTCAGTAAGTGTTAACGGCCCTTTGCTGTGTGGGGGGGGGGAGAATCCAATCCACTTTATATTCAGAAAAAATAACAACTGGGGGAAGAAAATGGAGTCGAAATTGACATAATGTAGTTAAACCAGCATAGTTTGGTTTAACCATTTTGCAAACGGTGAAATTTGGATCCCGGGCCAAAGAGATTTGTGTCTCTAAATGCCAGAGGAACTGATATAAAATCAAGTATCTCTGTGTATAAAACGGAGAAAGTGCATAAACCCTGCAAATATCAAAAATTAGTAGGCCTACTGAGTTTTCTGGAAACGTGTGCAAGATTCCCTCTTCTGGTAAATGATCCCCATTAAAAATCAACTGAGTTTCTCATGTGCAAATGGACAGAGTGAATAGTGAGTGGCCTGGGAGAACCTGGGGCTCTTGTCACATTGTTAAAGCTAACCCACCCCACCTTTGGTCAAGCCTGACTGGGAGACCAGCAGGAAACCCACCTTAGCTTGTTCTGATCTTTCTAAAGGAAGAGCAAAATTATAGCAACTGTTATGGAATGCAACCGTGTTTTAGGAAGACAGGTTCTGCGGTATCTGCTTGATCTCTTTGTTGACTTTTGCATTGCCGGAGTTTGCTTTCTGCTTGTAACGATCCTCGGCTTCTTTTTAAAAATAAAACAAGAGTTGGCTTCTAACTGGTCATCCATTTAGCACCTATCCTGCACCGGAAGCTCTTTGGTCTGAATTTGCAGCTGAAAACCCATACAACCCCCATTCGCCCCATATTATTACTCCTCCCAGCCCTCAACCTTTGCTCAATTTTTTTTTTTAAAAAAAAGTCTTTCCTGAACCTGAAACAGAAGCATTTTAAGAATCCGTCAAGGAGCCTACCTGTGCTGGAACGTGCTTTTGGTCTGGATTTGCACCCGAAACCGGTCGGCGATCCCCCCAGCAGGCTGCTGGGAGGGAAAAGTCCAGAGCCGTATTCAGGGACGTAGGAAGGGTAAGTGGAGATGGGGTGATGAGCTGAGGAAGAGGCCCCTCCTAATGAGGCCATGCTGCTTCGGGAATGAGAAGACTCCAGCTTCATGGTTTCGGCCAGAGACACCTGGTACTTAATGCACTCTTTTTCCTCTTGCCGGCTGGACCCAGTGGAGCCTGGGGTGGAGATGGAGGGGTCCGGGGAGACATCTTTGGGAGGGGTCGGCGGGAAGGTGAAGAGGTGTGGGCTGGAGTGACCCGCAGACAAAGTGGAGGAGGACGCTGGAGGGTAGACGGAGAGAGGTCCAGGCGAGCTGTGGTGGATGGGGGTCTTGGAGAAGGGGCTGAGGTTCCATGGGGCGGTGCTGTGGTGGCTTCCCAAAGCCTTGCTCCCATCCAGCCAAGGGAGAGAACCATGCAGCAATGGCGGGCGGCACACCTGACCACCTGCTAGGACAAAAAGACAAAAGCAGTTCCTCATTAGCCAACGTCTCCCCAAAGGAAGAAGGGTGGTGGGACAGCTTAGGGACCCGTAAGTCAGATGAGCTCAGTCACAACAGAGTCGGGCCAATGGTCCATCTAGCTGGGAGTCATTTTGGACTCACAGCTGTCCATGGAGATGCAGGTCAATTCTGTATCCAGGGCAGCTGTCTACCAGCTCCATCTGGTACGCAGGCTGAGACCCTGCCTGCCAGCAGATTGTCTCGCCAGAGTGGTGCATGCTCTAGTTATCTCCCGCTTGGACTACTGCAATGCACTCTACGTGGGGCTCCCTTTGAAGGTGACCCAGAAACTACAACTAATCCAGAATGCGGCAGCTAGACTGGTGACTAGGGGTGGCTGCCAAGACCACCTAACACCGGTCTTGAAAGGCCTACATTGGCTCCCAGTACGTTTCCAAACACAATTCAAAGTGTTGGTGCTGACCTTGAAAGCCCCAAATGGCCTCGGCCCAGTATACCTGAAGGAGCGTCTCCACCTCCATCGTTCTGCCCGGACGCTGAGGTCCAGCGCCGAGGGCCTTCTGGTGGTTCCCTCATTGCGAGAAGCAAAGTTACAGGGAACCAGGCAGAGGGCCTTCTCAGCAGTGGCACCCGCCCTGTGGAATGCCCTCCCACCAGATGTCAAAGAGAAGAACAACTACCAAACTTTTAGAAGACATCTGAAGGCAGCCCTGTTCAGGGAAGCTTTTAATGTGTTACATTTTAGTGTATTTTTGGTCTTTGTTGGAAGCCGCCCAGAGAGGCTGGGGAAATCCAGCCAGATGAGTGGGGTACAAAGAATAAATAATAATAATTATTATTGTTATTGTTAGCTCAGTATTTTCCATAGGCAGCGGCTCTCCAGGGTTTCAGACCAGGGATATTCCCAGGACTGGGCTGCCAATGCTAGGAACTGAAGCTGGGACCTTCTGCATGCAAAAGGGGTGCTCTCTCAGGGCTCCAGTCGAGGAATGCCTTGAGTACAGATCTGCTGGCAACCCAAAACGGAAATCCCTCGATCGATTCGAGATTTGAAGTTCACAGGAAGGAAGCGTTGGCTACCATGTGCAAAACAGAAGTGTTGCCACCCACCTTCTCAAACCCAAATGCCAACGCTTTGAGCGCAAGTCTAATCACACCCAAGCGCTTGAAAGCCTCTGCGTCCTGCCAAATCAGAGGAGGTGGCATTTACTTAGCAGGAGCCGTGGATATTCTGGTGTCCTACCTTAGGCAAATGTCTCTTTTGCCTCCATAGCTGGGCTAGCCCTGCTCAGGATAAAAGTCTGAGATCAGAAATAGAGAGGAATGGTGATGGTACCGACCCAACTGACAGTGCAATTCAGTACAGGGCTACTCAGAAGTAAGTTCCAACAAGTTTAACAAATTAAGTGTGCATCAAATTGCCGCCTCTCTCCAGGGCGGTCTCCGATAGACTACTTTGGAGCAAATGTGATGGGGGATCGTGTCTTGTCTCCAACATGACTCATGCTCAGAATAGGCCCGTCAACATCAATGAACATGACTAATTTAAGTCTATTAATCTGAGTGGGTCTTCTCTGAGTAGAACCCATTTGGGTCCTGTGCTGTGTTCGCTATAACATTGCTAAAATTAGCCGGTGGGACTAGTGGATTTCCATAGACGCTCCTCTACCTTTCCCCACATCACTGTGGGGAACGCTAAATAATCTCTCTCAGTGTTTAGTGGTTGAGGGGAACATTTTTTCACTGAAGGGCCACATTCCCTCATAATACAAACTTCTGAGGGCCACATGACACTGGTGGACGAGGCTACAGAGGATAGAGCCTTTGTCCAATAGGCCATGCAAAAGCCAGAGGTTTTGAGACACAGACACATCTCTCCATCCAGGCTCAAAAGGGCATTATCACGAGTTCAAAGCCACATTCCATGCAGTCAAAAGCATTCATGGAGAGTCAGAAGTGGTGCTGGTAAGGACCAGTGAGGGATATGGGCTGGGGAGAGCTCAACAGAGGTTTAGAGAGATCTACAGAGCTACGTTTGCCCTCCCTCCCCAGGCCTGAACTTCCTTAGTTCTCATAAATAGGTTCACACAGGACATAATCCCAGAGGGAGTGTTACCCCAGTACTGAAGCGAAAGACAGCAGCAGAGAAGGGAGAAAACAAGAGGCAAAAGTTTGAATTGCTACATAAAATTTATGCATTCAAGTTGCAAAGCATATTCCAACAACAATCTAATAGGTCCAGATACCAGATCTTTTGCCTTAAGAATATTTTGTTGATATTATTGAAAATACAGTGGGAAATTTACATAAACCTAATACTTGATTTTATTTTATTTTATTAAAAAGCAGTCTGAGGTTTTCCTCCCCCTCTCCATGTTTTAAAAATTAATCTACTTACTTGGAAGCGAATTCTCAGTTGTAGTCAACAAACAGAACAGAGGCAGGTGTGTTAGAGTAAATATGTTTCAAGATGAGGTTGTTATTTGGAAAGGAAACAAGACATCTACGCAGAAGACAGTTTCGTTTCAAACTGGTGGATTTATCATCCATTCCTGATTTTATGATGGCGTGTAAATTGAAATCAAATTCAACAAAGTGGTAATTGTTTTTCACGGAAATGTGTGTTGGATTAGGTCAGGCCCAAAGACAAAACTCTCCAACACTCAGATCTCAAATTCAAGAGTTGGAAGTACAACCTTTTGGAATAAATGGGACTAACACCTACATCTTCAGGCTTGGGGGGGGGTGTCGGTTTCTGACCCTAAGCCCCACTTAAATCCTAAGGCTAAATATCGACAGGAAAGTACATTACACTGATTACTGTGGAGCTTAAAATACTTCCAAGTAAAAAAATGCTTAGGCTAGGCATGAACACACAAAACATTCACCTCTGTATCTTAAATACAAGTTGATAATAGAATTGTAAAATTGTAGAGTTGGAAGGGACCCTCGGGTCATCTAATCCAACCCCTTAAAATTATGGGGTTTAGTTCAGTGGAAGTTTCAATGGTGTTTTATGATTTCTTCACACCTGACATTTTTTTAAGTGTATGCCTAAAATGTAGCAGTGTAAGGAAAGGACCTTAAAGATGCCCTCCTCAGTAATGCGGCCAACTTTTCGACTGGACACTGTAGCTGTGCCTTTAACAGCAGGCTTTTGTTCCACAGGCATTGACAGGTGAGAATGCTGCCGTATCTCCCTACTGTGTCAGGCTGCCTTCTGCTCGAGGCAGAAGAGGAAGCCAGCTCACTTCCTTTCTGATCAGTTGGCAACCCTGCTGGGTCAGAAAGCCCAGGACCACAGGAGTAGGTAAGATAGCAGAGTTTCTACCATGTGAAAGTGCCCTTCCTTCCGTTGATTGTGTGCTTCTTAAGAAGGTGAGAAGACAACGGTCTTACGCACGCTTCTCTAGAAGAATGTCGCGAACGTGGATAAAATGTACCAGGAGCTAAGTTGCCTGTGAACACGCGCACAGGCTCCAATTCGGTGTTTACACTCTCACACGGACTCTAAGGTAAAGTGTAACTGAGAACAATCGTTCCTTGTTGGTGAATGATCCCATTCAGATTTCCTTCTCTCTCTTCGCAATGTTCCCCACTCACCCCCCCCCCCCTTGGACAAATCAATCCCTGCTAATGGGCCTTCCCCAATCAATCCTGCACGGCTTCTTGAACCAGGAGGCCACGTGAAATTGACAAAAACCCGTAACAAGGACTCCCCACCTTTTGCAAGATAGCAGGGGGAACTTTGCAACAGCATCGGGCAGGAGGAATAATCACCCAGTTAGGCCAGACGGATAGATTTAAGCCAGACTTCTTTCAGCTCCCTACCTCTTGAAGTGCTGATTTTGCCTGCCCATGCCTTTGTAATACATATTATTATAATCATTAAATTTATATCCTGCACTTCTCCCCCAAAAGGAGCCCAGGGCACTTAAATCATGTTCGCTAGAAAAATCAGCCCAACGCACTGGAGTTGGGACTTCAACAACCTGATCCTAAGCAGATCTACTCGGATGTAAGACTCAATCAGTCTTAGTTCCTGCTAAGTAAATGCTGGACAAGGCAGCCGTCCTATCACACTTTACTTGGGACCAAGCCCCATGGACTTCAGGGGGGTTTACATTTGAGGAAATGTGTTTAGGATCATGCCTGCACCTCACAGAAATCAAGTTTCAAACCTGTGCCATACTTGGGAGTAAAAGTGGAATAATCTTCAGAGAGCAAACGCTGCACATCTTTTTAAATGGGCTTTAAAAATTCCTGGTTATTATTAAAATATCCTGTTTCGGACCTTGCAGCCTCCTTTCCAAGAAAGCCCTATGCAGTCCAAAATGCTGCATATTTACTCAGAAGTAAGTCCCACCAAATTACATAGACCGGCTCCCAGATAAACATGCATAGGTACCAGCAAACCTGGCCTGGTGTACGATTGCAAATACAAAATACCTGTGTTTCCACAGTCGCCTCCTTGTGCTCAAAGGGGATTACTCCCAAGTAGACACATATGACGTTACAGCTTTCAGATTGCAACTAGCATCTTGTTGAAACCAATGAGAAACATTTTAAGTCAACCTGTGGCTGACTGGGTGGCAGTCTCCCTCCCACACACAAATTACCATGCTAAATCCAAGTACTTGGAAGTATTAATTCCAATTTAATAGGTTTACGATCGAAGCAAGAAAGGCAGTTTTCCAGTATGTCGTTCAGCGACACATGCCAAAAATTGACTGAAAATGACTTTTTTTAAAATTGTATTATTATTTTACAGAATTATTTGAGCAAGTTTTTCCTTTTCCTTTCTTCTTCACCCCCCCCCCCCGCCCAAAAAAAAGAAACCTCTGTCAGTCAGACAGCTCCAAATTTTACTTTTTCCACAAGAATTTCTCATGGTAGCGGTTAAAAGTTTCCTGAGTCTGCCTGTGTTGGTTTTTGAACCAGAAAACTATCCAATGATCCAAATTGAGGTGGTTCTCCTTTTTACACTTCCTTTGAAAGGAGCCCTGTTCAACTCAAGGGGACTTACATCTGAGTAAACATGTACATGCTCAAGCTTAAAGCATTCACACAGAGAGAAAGAGGACATCCTTATTATATGTATTCCGAAGCCAGAAGGTCCCATTCAAATCAATGACTTCTACAGTTTCCCAAGTAAGGATTTTAACAGGGTCTCTCCCCAATCCTAACCACATGTTAAGGTGCCTCTTAAATCCATGGGACTTCCTTGCAAGTAAATGTAACCAGGACATTTTCCACAGAGAGGAAAAATCAGAAAGGCATTCATTCCTTCTTTTAAAAAATGAGTTCAGGTTGAGGATCTAAAAACATCTTACCTTTCATTTTAATTGACCAAGTTGCAACTGACTGGGGGGGTGAGCAGTCTACTCTAATGGTTAAAGGGAGGGGGAATCTGCAACTTTTCAAGCCAGCTTTCTCCTGTTGCTGTTTAGTGATATTGTGAATTATTCGGAGAGTTCAAATATACAGAGACGATTCCGAGCGGATAGATAGTTGCAGATTTTGCAAGCACAACTACCTAAACTCTTGCTTTGTAACCAGACCTTGGGATGAAGAAATCAAAGTTCTGGAGCAAGCACTCTCCAGCCACCCAAGTTAAGCTAGGATCTTTGTTTTTAAACCCACTGGCGTCCCCCTGCCTGCTACGCAGCCAGAACTACGATCTTCCCAGGTTCGTTTGGAAGTCAGTCCCAATTAAATCAAGGGTGAAGCAGCAACAAGCAAAAGCCCGAAATTCTTTGGCTCTGAGTTTGCGGGGGTGGGCGGCTTGGAACTGTTTGCCCAAGAAGAGATAAACTAGGCAACTTTCACAAGAAAAACGAGATAGCCCTCGCAAGCTATGCTGCCCTGTGTGCATATTGTGGACGGTAGGGGCGAGGGTGTATTTGAAAAGGGACCCATTTTAAATCGCATGGGTATTTTGGAACAATGAAGACTCTTCTGAGGGTATGGGGAGAGATTTTCCTTCTAACCCAGTTTAGTCCTCAGGTGTGAAAACGCTCTTGGGCAAGCGGCGTCAGAGTCACTCAAATTCACGTTAGATCAAAGCGATTGTTTTGCAACTCGGAGGGGAAGGGTTAACGATATTTTGAAATGTCTTGTAAAGACTAACAGCGGGGCAAGGCAATTACTAATCAGGGATTAATATTGCTCATTCAGTTCCCCGGAGGCGGAGGAGGCCCTTTTTTGCTCTTTAAAACATTTGGGGAAATTTAGTTCTCTTCCACCACCCCCAACTTTATTTCCCAATTTTTAGGCGAGGGAAACCAGAGAAGGTCTTGAAAAGCGAGAGCTAAATCTGCAGCTGGAAAAGTTTGGGATTTATTATTTTTTTTGGGGGGGTGAATATATCTCTGAGATATATATTCACAAATATTCTTCTTCCTCACCCACCAATTTATCGTGCTCTCCTTAACTGCATAGATACATTCCTGCCTACTACATTATTTCTTCACCCTTTTAAAAATTCATTCTAGAATTTCACAGAGAGAGAGAGAGTAAATTAAGCCTTTTAGAAAGACCAAACTAAGTGGGTGAGTTTGGGAGCCACACAGAGCACCTCAGGGTGAATGCTAAAATCAAACAGGAATGAGCACGACCCAGCCCAAAGTTAAATACTTTTAGTTGGCTTGGAGCAGATTGTTAAAGCACACGGTTAAAGGCTGCAATCCCTGAGAAATTAAAGGGACCTGCTCCTGGGGAAATAGGTAAGAGGCTCGGACTGCAGTGTTGACTTGGAAGTAAGCGCCATCAAACTCAGTAGGCCTTACTTCTAAGTAGACAGGCACGGGCTCTTGCACTGCTTCTCACTACTTTAATATATTTATATTTATATTTGTATATTAAAAAAAAAACTTAAGAAACTTTTGACTGCCTGTGCTTTGTTGCCATCCCGCTTGAAGCGTTCTGTGTCACTCCGAAAACTGGCAGGCCACATTGTCAGACTTGGAAGGTGCTATTGTATTGCTTCTGTGAATATTCAGTACAGATTCATACATACTAATGGGACGAAGTCCCAGGGAGACAATCATATCACTTATTTTCCCTGACAGCTTTTAATTCTAACATCTCAGCCCGGAGGCTAAGTCATTA
>NC_138135.1:11959216-12119069 GCF_964188305.1 Podarcis bocagei | reverse complement strand
GGTTAGTAGTGGCTGCAACCGGGTTGCAGTTCAAATCGGATTTGCGTGTGCAAGCCGGTTCCGCGGAGGCCATTGGGACGTTTCTCCTCAAATAATGGGGATTCGGCACATCTTAGGACACGTTTACACGGGAGGAAGGAAGGAAATCCCAAGGGAAGCTGGCGCGACCGCAGCCTGTAACCCAGTGCGCGCGTATTGGGGAAGAAAATCCCGTTGAACCAAAAAAAGGGGGGGGAGAGTTTTGCTTCCCGAGTAATATTTTTAAAAGCATGCTACAGGATCGGGGCAGCAAGGAGCACTTTCCACGCGGTGAGCGTGGCTGGTTTGCAAAGAGGCCCAGAGCTCATCCTCTTCCACCAGGACAAGGCCGAGCCTGAACGAGAGACACAGACCTGGTATTTCCCAGAAACGATCCTCTCTCTTGTCAGTTGCTAATGGCTTTGGGGCTTGCATTAAATCAGCAGTTTAGAAGACCAAGCATGCAGAAAGAGCAGAGAGAGAGCGCGCGCCTGCTTTCTCTGTCTAGTTTCCGGGGCTCATCGCTGGCTGTCAAAATGTAGCAGTTGTTGGAGGGAAGGCAGAGAGAAAGCAAGCAAGCAAGCGAGAGGAGGGGAGAACGGGTCGGTCGCCCTCCCCGGGATCTGCTAGGATCCTGGCACTCACCGTGATGGGCCGGGGGGTAGCGCTGCACCGTCGCCCGAACCGAGTTGCTGTAATACGGAGAGACGTGGTTGCCTTGCCCGTCGATGTTAAAAAGTACATCCACTTCCTCCGCCAGAGGATACTGCGTGGGATCCATGTAGGAATGGCCCAGTCCGGGGTGGTGGGAGTCCGGGTGCTGCCCGTTGAGGACGGCCGGGTGGTGGTGGCTTACCCACCGGGGCTGATCCGTGCTTACTTCCATCCTGTTCTCACGATCAGTGGCGGCTGGGTTTGAGTTGGTCGGTTGCAACGAAGGCTTTTTCTGGCCTCTCTCTCTTCTCTTCCCCTCTCTCTCTCTCACACACCAGTGCAAAAAAAATAAAAATCTTTTTTTCTTTTAATGGAGAGGGGGGAGAGAGAGACAACGAGCTGGGGAAATCGCTTTTCACAAATGCCAACACCTGAATTAATTAAACACACACACACAAAAAAAAGTTCGTCAAAGTGAGTCGCCCGAAGGACTGGAGAGAGGGAGAGATTTGGAGTGTGTCTAGGTGCAGGGAAAAGGTGTTGCTTAAATAACCATCTCCCCCAAAATGGGTGGGGGTGGCTGGAGAGAGAGGGGGGCCGGGAGAGCCTGCAAAGCAACGAGAGGCAAGAGGAGTGTTCCTTTTCTCGGAGAGAGCTTGCCTGCCTTGGGTCGATCACCTGTAATGGAAGGGGGGGGGAGACAAAAGGAGAGAGAGAAAGAGAGAAAGGAGGAGAGGGGAGAGAGAAAAAACTTGGTTTAAAAAACTTTTAAAACACTGGATTAATTTTTTCATTTACACGCACAGAAAATGCGCCCCCCTCCCCAAGCGCCAAAGAGATCTCTGCAAAAGTCCACCTCCTGTGCCTCTCTTATCTCTCCCCCCCCTCCCGCCTTTTCAAACAAGTCTTCGCGACTCACCTATCCGCCCAGCGAAGGCACCATCTCGCTTCTTTCTCTTTCGATCTCCGCAGCCTCGCGGGGAAATTGGCCGCAGGGATCCCTGAGCTCTCAGCCTGCGCTGCCGCGCTGTCCTACCCTCTCGCCTCTCTCTCAGGTTTAAAAAGAAAGAAGGAAATACACCGATTCCCGCAAAGTCTCCTGTTTGGCCAATTTCACCTGCAGAAGCGGCGGTGAGAAGTTCGCTTTTGTTTTATTCTTGTATTGATTTTCTGGTTTGTTGAAGAGATTAATTTCCCCCTCTTCTCGCCTTCCTTTCCCCCTCTTTTTTTTAGGTTGTTTTGGAGTGCGTTGGTCGGTGGGGGCTGCTTTTTGCGGCGGGGAGCATCTCTCCTCCTCTTCCTCCTCCTCCCCCCTTTCAAAAACCAGCAAGCGTTGCCCCCCAAAAAATAGAAAAAAACTTGGCGGACGTTTTAAAATGCTATTTCTAAGAGCATGCTGAAGAAACGAGAAAGGGAGGAGAAACTACGGGGTGCGAGGAGCCCGAAAAGGAAGGAAGGAAGGAAGACAAGAAAGGAAGAAAAAATGAATACAGAAGCACCCTCGGAAAAGTTGTGCGGAAAAAGCCAGGGAAAACTTGATCGGCTCAAATCGTCCTCCTCATTTCACTCCACCTCTCGCCTGCCCTCCCCCCTTCCTTCCTTCCTTCCCTCTCTCTCTCTCTCTCTCTCTCTTTTGCTTTTCTTTTTTTCTTTTTTTCTTTTTAAAGAGAAGGCATTATTTCTGAAAGAACCAGGATGGCGCCAGCCGGCTCAGTATCCACAGACAGCTGCGGCGAGACAGAACTTAAGGAGGTTCCAGTGTCATCAGCAGGGAGGGGGTGGAGTCTGTCCCTGAACGAGGAGGGACAGGGGGACGGGCAGGGAGGGGGGAAAGGAAGAAAGCGAACTAGGGCTGATCCCTTCCCCTCCTCTTCCTCCTCCCCCCCCAAAAGAAAACACACCTCCCCTCCACCCACGCGTACCGGAGCCGGAAAGAAATAAACTCATTTTGAGGGCGAGGGAGAAAGACTTAACCATCTCAAGTTGGAGTTCCTATAAGTTGATGATTTGGGGGGTGGGGGGGAGGAATCAGCCCTCTATTATTATTAATGATTTTTATTTTATTGGATCATCCTTTCAGAGGAAGGACTGGGCACCATATAATGTAAGGACACTGAACTGGGTAGCTGTTTATATTGGGATACGAGTTAGCCTCTATTTCTGAGCAGATGAAAGTGAGCGAAAACGGGCGAATTTAGTACTTCGTGGGCTGTTCAGACGCAAAACAAAGCGGGTGCGTGTGAGAGTTGATCAGCTCAAGCTAGCCCTGGTGTGCTTTGGCAAACGGAGAGGGGTAATATTTAAAAGAATGGCGAGTTCGACTTTAGCAAGTAAGGAGTACACGCAGTGGCGTAGCGTGGGATGTCAGCACCCGGGGCAAGGCAAGTAATTTGCGCCCCCTAACCCGTGAATTTGCGCCCCCTAACACTAACCCCCAGATGTTGCGCCCGGTGCGGCCCCCCCCCTGCACCCCCCACGCTACGCCACTGAGTACACGTGTTTTTTCCCCCGTTCGCGGTCTGCCGAGAATGAAACGGCAAGGGGCGAGCCTCTTTCAGGAGCACAGAACTGAGGAAATATCAATGTAATCCCCGAAGGGAGCTGAGTTTAGGGTTCTTGCTTGCAGGTGAAAGGGAGCCACTGGGAGAAAGTCTGAAAGTGGGGGACTTAGGAATGGATTTGACTTGTGGACTTCAGTTCTCAAAGCCATTAACTGCCCCATAATAATCCGGCATCGGTCCGAAGAGGCGAAGGCTGAGCCGTAGGAGAGGCTTCGGCCCCTGAGCTCCTCCACGGGCCACTTGGCTTGCGAAAATGAAAGGGGCTGGAGGAGAAAGGAAGGGGTACTCTCAGAGCCAATCAGGAAGCAGCAAGAGCCGTCTGCTGGCCAAAGCCGTCAGCGATTGGCTGCTCGCCTGGCGTTCGAACTTTTAACTACTCTCTCAACGTTCTCTCCATTGAGCCATTGCATCCCCTAGTGGTTCATTCAAACTCAAGAACCCGGAGGAGCTATTTTCGCCCTGAGCATTTATTTTGAAGGGTGGTGGTGGGGTTTTTGTTCTCTTTGAAAGCGCAACAAGTTGCATCGTCTTCCTTTCCGCTGCTCCCCCACCCCGGCTCCACCCGTCTTCTCTTGTCGCCCTTTCTCCCACTCGCGCATACCTTGCAATACAATAAATTGGGTTGAATTGGGGGAAGTCAAACTGTTGCTGGGAAGAATTAGACAAGTGTTTAAAATATGCGCAAGGGACCCGAGTATTGGCTTTGTTCCTGAAATGCTAATAGTTGCATTTTTAAATATATATATATAGAGAGAGCTCTGTTAATTGTGGTCATTGTCCCTGTACTGGACGTTGTTTTTAATGTAAAAAAATATGTGTGTGTGGATAAGATACACAGAGGGAGAGAGAGATCTAATGCTGTACTGCTATCCCTTCGCAGGATCCACTACCCAGTTAAGCGAAAGCATTTGGTTTCACGAGTGTTAATGTAGGCCGAGAGTAAGCGTGCTTACTCACAGAGGGAAGCCCCACTTGAACGTAATGTGTTTTGCTTGTGCGTAAATGCGCAGAGGATGGTAGCCTCCACGCCGTTGGAAGTCTATGGAAGTTCCACCAAAGTTATTACTACATCAGTTTTAAGTTAAGTGTGCGGGGAGATAGTCCTAATGTTTCAGCTTAATTGGTTTGTGGATCGGGTTCAAGGATTTATTTTCCCTTTTTTTTTTTTTTTTTTGCCTTCACTGACAGATTTGCATCTCCAGTCTGTTTTGATGATCAGAGATGTCTAGGAGTTGCTTGGGGCGTAATTTAACACTTTCCTAACCAAAAAGGGGGGGAATCCCTTCTTTGAGCGCAGCTACCAGTAATCCTCAGGCGCCGACAGGGCAGACCCAAATCTTCCCGACGCTCAGTCATTGACTCCGGATTGAGGCTACGATCCTATGCACCCTTGATAGCAGCGAGTCCCCTTGAATACAGTGGGGCTTACTTCGGAGTAAGAATCGCAATGGGTGGCATTCAACTAACTTTTACTCAGAGCCGACCCGTTTGAGATTAATGGACCGAATTTAGGCGTGTTGATTAATTTCAATGGGTCTACTCAGAGTAAAGCTTAGAAGAATTTCCCCCATGGTTTGTAGATCGCAGCCCGGAAACGTACAAATAATGCTCACTTTAAAATATAATTTTAAAAAAAACTTTAGAGCAAGCAGGAATCTGCGATTAGTGTCATTAAACATGTTTGCCGCCTGCCTAAAGACGACTTGAATTATTGTTGTTGTTTACCCATTTCGAAAGTAAGGGCCCAATTCTATATATGTTTCTCCTTTGCTAACTCTTTGTGGCAGTTAAAAGTGCCTTAACATTTTTGCCTCATTCACAGTTGCGAGATTCCTGCATGAATCGGAACTGCACTGTGGGGAAAAAATCTGTCCAGACCATTTCATGTGAATCTCTAACTATAACTGACGCAGAAAGGTTGGCGGATGGGGTTATTTTTTTTCTGGAGGAAGGGAGACACCTTTCCTTCAAAAAAAATAATAATTTTGACCCAGTGCTCTCGCCCGATTTAGGCTGCCATTCTAACCCCTGGGGAGTAAATTCAGTTGAATTCAATAGGACATATCTGCGTAGACATGGTTAGGATTGCGTTTTTATTATTATTTTTAAAAACAGGAGTAATGAGAGAAAGAAAGAGTAAAAAGTCCCTAGCTGCAGGCGCAGAGGAATCTTGTCCCAACTAAATGATTAAATGAAAAGTGTATAAAGTTGATTAATCGAAGGGCTTGCTTTCCTGTTTTTTGTTCATCCCCACGTGGTATTTGGAGGGGCGCACGAAGTGATCTTTCAACGCACACTCTCTTGGGACACTTAAAATATTAATTGTAATCGTTTTTAAAAAGGTAAGACGATTAAAAATGTTCAGCTTTGGTCACTTTTAAAAGTATTCCAGGCAAAATGTAAATGGCTCCTCCCCGTGTCCTTATCCAGAAGGCTAGGTTTTGTATTAGATAAAACAGGTAAAGAATAGTTTTGTTTGAAGAAGGTCCCAAGCTCTGCATAATATCAGCTTCTGGGGAGGGGAGGGCTTTTTTGGGGTGCTGTTATTCGCCGCCTTCTCCCTCCCAAATAAGATTTAGGATGCCTGGGACCAAGGCCGCGTACTCAGCATCATTAAAGCATATGTCTTCCCTCCAAGAATCCTGGAAACTCTAGTTTGCTAAGGGTGCTGTGGATTATAGCTCTGTGACAGGGCAAACTACAGTTCCCCTGGGGTTCCTGGGGGGAGAGATTATGTGTTTTAAATGCATAGTGCGTAGCCTAGCCTACCTTGCAAAATTGTTTTGAGGATCAGAGGCGGCGCATTCTGCGCGCGCTGCAGAAAAGGCGTAGCAGGAAAAAGCAATGAACTAACAGCCCTGTTAGGTGGGACATCATCATCATCATTATCATTATTATTATTATTATTATTATTGCTACTCTTCCCCTCGGCCCTCTATCCGGAAGGGAAGTAGCTCTTCAGTGGGTGTGTAGATTCGAACCCAGAACCTCTTAGCCACCGCAGCAACGGAGGAAACCTGGAGCGACCGTGCCTGCTGCTGTAAAGGTGGGGGGTTTATTGCGAGCAGATCTCTCCTCTTCTCCCTCCCCTCTTGGTAACTGGATTGACCGGTTGTAATTGGGAGGCTGCTCTGCCGAAGGCCCCTTTCCTGGGCCAGCCTGGCCGACGCCACTGAGGGCTGACGTCACGGCCATTGTGCCCATCCGGGAGGGGCCAAAGGAGCGTGACCGGGGTGGGGAGGGCGGAAATAGAAGGAGCCATTCAATGCAGTCCCGCTATGGTTCCCAGCACTGGATACACGTGTAAGAGGGATTCCTCGTACAGACGTTACACTACCCTCGCCACACCGGGTCAGAATGCTCTTTGGATCATCCTGGATCCTACAAGGGCATGGGCTTGGGAAGAAGTCCTTTAAATGATGCAATTAGAAAGAAAAGTGGGTAGGTTGGAGAGTAGCTGAGGTCCGCCTGGAAATCCTTTCCCCCCCCAGTGTTTGTGTGTTTACACACACAGAATGCCCACTGAGTTCAAGCGAGGGGGTTCAGGAATCCAATTATGCTTCCGCGGTGTAAGGGGTGCCATGCGGAATGGTGACAGTCAGGGCAGCCAGGGTGGTGCAATGATTAGGGTGCTGGACTAGGACCCGGGAGTCCTGGGTTCAAATCCCCCACTCGGCCACGAAGATCCCTGGGTGGCCTTGGACCAGTCGCTCACTCTCCGCCTAACCTACCCCACAGTGTTGATGGGGGGATAACAGCGGGGGGGGGGGAGTATCTGCGCCACCTTGCGCTCCTTGGAGAAACGGGGGGATACAAATGAAATAAATAAATAAGGCACTCTGCACGTGCTCAGAAGGGGACCACTGGGAGACCCAAGAGAATGGAAGGGAAGTTGGCAAGACAATCGTATTCATTTCCGACCTCTAAAAGCGGTAGCCCTGCACGACATCAGTCATATATACATTTATTTGATGTTTATTTTGGCGCCCAGGCGCAAGGGCATTGAGCACCATTCGAAGGGATGCAGATTGAGGAGATACTCTTTGCGTAGAAGTAAATCCCGTTGAGTTCAGTACGGTTTACTTCTGAGTAAGGCAGTGCGCTGCAGAAAGTGTGGCTTATTTTCCTCCAGGTAGCTAAAGGTAGGAGCAGAATAGATCTGTTGACCAGGCAAACCGAATGCGTTTCCCAGGCTATTAACAGAATTGCATTTATTCTATCTGGCTTGAGTCGGGCGGACGTCCATGGGACTCCTCTAGAGTAAGACGGTTTGAAAATTCCCGCGCGCTGCAGATGAGAGAGACTCTAAATTCAGTAAAACTGACTCCCAGGCGAACCTTTCTAGGTATATACAGCGAAGAGAAGGCCAAATTAACGCGAAGTGGCGCCCCAAATTTCCCCACATAAATGTTATTCAGGGGAAACTTCTCAACATATATAAACTAGATTCAATCCGACCAAGTTTCTGACTTAGTCTACTACGGAATAAGCGCACATGGAGGTTTAGTTTTGTTTGGGAATCCTATCCCGCTTTCCTAAGCGCGGAGAAGACGCAGTCGCGCGCTCTTCTCCAAATGCGAGCAAAAAAATCGGTTTGCAGAAAGACATCTGCATTTTTACTCAGGAGTAAGTCCCACCGAGGTCGGTGGGAGTGGGGTTTTCTGTCAAAGGAGCGCGTGTAGAACTGCCGCCTCCGAGTGATTATTCATCACTCACAGACGCACCTTTTTTCCATTAGAGAAAGGCGAAGCTTGCCAAATCCTCCGGAGTTCCGAGGGGAATTCCCTTTTTCTCGAGGGGCATTTTTCCTGCACAAACACTCACCCGTAACTTCTCCAAAACCTCTCCCCTGCCCGTCCCTACACAGACGGAGTTAGGTAGCCTGAGCCACCGAAACTGAACCGGTCTATTTAAAAAGCAAACACGACGATCTCAGTCTCCTCTCGGCTTTCGGGGAGATTCCCTTGCCCGTGGGATGCACTTCGAAGTGTCTAATGTGTCTAGGAGTGTCTAATGAGTTGGGATTTAGTTTAGTTGTCGTCGTCCCCCCGCCAAGAAAGGCTACACATCTGGATACACGCCTTGCGGAGTGGCGTGGGAGCCTGTCCTATCCAACTCAATGGGACTTACTTGCGAGCAAACGCTCAAAGAAAGATGGGAAGGGATGGGGCCCATAGGAGCCAACTCCTAGGGGCCGTGGGGCTTCGGCCCCCACAATAAAATATTTGAGAGGACCGCCCTCCCCCCCCAAGTTAATCGGCATTGCCATTCAAATGGTGCGTGTGCGTTGTGTCATGTGATCGGTTGTGCGGGGCAGGGCTTACCTTGGCCCCCACAATATTTTATTCAAGTTGGGATCTCTGATTGGCCCCCAAGATCCGCTTAAAGCAGATCCGGAGTGGTCCATCCTGGGCACTTTCACTAAATTCGAATTCTAAACGGCGCGCTCTGGAGCGAATTAATCTCCCACTCTCCTTCCCTTTGCGTCGCCAGCCAAAGCTGTTCCTATATCCTTCATTAACATTTGGCTACGGGCCCTCTCTCTCTCTGCGCTCTACTCCTCTTTTTTTTCCCCGAAGCAGCCCCCTCGCCTTGGCTTTCCCCCGCGTTCTCAGCTGGAAAAGATCGACCAAGCGCGGGCCGGGATCTCAGGCACACGCCCCTCACCTTCAAATCGAATTAAACGCCCCTCTTCCCCCATCCCCGTCTCCTCCTCCTCCTCCTCGTCTCCCCCTCTCCTTCTCCAAACTGGTTGCTTTGCTAATTGCTCCCAACAATGAGCTCCTATTAGGGCAAAACTGTCAATTAAAGCCCCTGCTGGCGGAGCAGGGAGGAGAAGCGAGAGGCCGAATTTCCAGCTGGCAAGGAAGAAGGAGCCGGGGGAAGCCAGGCGAAGCTGAGCTCGAAGGGAAAGCGAGGATAAATGGGGCACTGTTTGTGAAAAAGGGGTCGCGCACGCTCTCCCGGCGTCTCTCGGGCTACAGACGCACTAAGCACTTAAAGCACATGGCTTTCCCCCATCCTAAGAATCCTGGGAGCTGTAGTTTGTTCAGGGTGCTGGGAATTGTAGTTCCGTAGTGGGTAAATACGGTTCCCAGGGTTCTTTGGGTGGGGAATGCTGTAAGCGTGTGGTGCATGTTCACCTACTGGCTCTCAGATGGAGAGTCCTGTTCATTCCCAAGCGAAGCGCAATTCTGCTCAGTGGAGAGGGCAGTGCGGTGTAGTGGTTGGAGGAGGCGAGCAGAGTTGAGATTCGCCCTAGGCTCTGCGGTAAACTGGGCCAGTCGCTCTTCTGCCTCACATGGTTGTTGTGAAGATAAAGTGAGCTTTGGCTGGTAGCTTCTGACATCTCTTTTGCTTCCATAACCCACCCACCTTAAGCCCTCATTCTCATTACTTCGGAGTAATGACCACGGTCAGAGTTCAGGAATGGAGGGGGCCATTCGAACGTGAATAAATAAATTAAAAACATTTTAGCGCACCCCCTTAATTCCGCGGGAAGAGTTTGTTTTGGTTTGAAATATTCCGTGTCAAGTAGGTAGATACCCACCAGATAGTGCCAAGGTAGGTTCATCAAAACTGAAATTCTGGAGGTGCGATCTTATTACTTGGAAGCAAGCTTAATTTAACTCAATGGGACTTTCTTCTGAGTAGAGATGCGTAGGATCGCTCCCTAAACCGCTAATCCTAAGAACTTTCTCCTGAACCAAATTAAACTCACTTCCCAGAAAGCACATCTGCTTCGGAGACTGCAAACAAATTTTAGTGCAACAAAATCAGGCGAACGGAAGTGCCTGTTTATTTGCGCATAGTCTGATCCTGAAGAAAACAGTTTCAGGAAGCAAGTCCCATTGAGTTCAATGCAGTTTGATTCTAATTTCAAACACAAGCAACCATCCGGGTCGTTGCAGCAAAACGAGGTCCACAAGCCACAGTACCGTTCGTTTACCAGACATCTGACCTCCACTGAACTCTCCTGCTCCGTCCTGCGCGGATCAGGTCCTAAAGTTCTCTCACGCCAAAGCTTTCAAACCGATCCGCACTGGAGACCATGAGGAGAGCCGGTTTTCCCAGCCAATGACTACACAGATGACCACAACATGACACAGAGATACTGTTCCCTGTTCCCTACCAACACACACACACAGGGGAACCTATTTCTCTCGATAGTCCTGATATCTTTTCCCTAAAATCTTTATTTTAAAAAACCTACACAAAAATCAAACAAAATCGATGAACATTTCTAGCTGAACAGCTGCATCAACTTTTTGAGATTGCAAAACGACCAGTTCTTGCTATAACCGAAGACCTCTTTTGAAAAATGGAAAAAAGACCCTTATTTCACTATACCTGGGCATTTTATACTGTTTAGCAACATAAAAGGCCTTCTCCTACTTGGTTCTGCGTGGGTGGCAGTTGCGTGCTTGTTACTTTAAAAAATAAATATAATTATTTCCGCCTTGCTCTGCGTAGTACGTTTCTGCAGTTTTCAACAATTAAAATTTATGGGAGTTTTGTCACGAAAACTTCGGTAAAGATGTGCAGTATTTTATTTTTTAAGAATCTCGGTGCAGCAACTGCAGGAGCCGGGTGTGTGATGCTGATTCATTCAAATAAATAGGTTGTACACGGACTTCAGTGGGAGGAGGATATTCCAGGTCTGAGGGAGGGGGGGTGGTTTACACATTCCAGTCTGAGTGTGCTCCGAATTACTTGATCCAGAATCAATACTACTGCAGGGGTGGCTAATTTAATGCTGGTCAGTTAGCCTGGGACATTTTCTTAACTCTCTTTTACATTTCACCACCATGCCAAAAGACATAGGATCGTAAGAGTTGGAAGGGACCCAAAGGTCATCTAGTCCAACCCCCTGCAATACAGGAATTTAAGGAAAGTCGGAGTTTCTGCCCCTTCCCTTTCATACACAGATCCAGTGTCTTCATGCTCAGTGGCGTAGCGTGGGGGGTGCAGGGGGGCCGGCCGCACCGGGCGCAACATCTGGGGGTTAGGGTTAGGGGGCGCAAATCCACGGGTTAGGGGGCGCAAATTACTTGCCTTGCCCCGGGTGCTGACAACCCACGCTACGCCACTGTTCATGCTCACTAGTGATGCATCAGTAGGGAACCAGCAGTTATTCCTTATTCACTAATCCGGGATAAAACAATGTGCCAGGACCTCAGACAATCTCTAAGGGGTGTGTGTGATTTATTCCTGATGGGGGTGATCTATCCTTATACCAGCCAGTGTGAGTAGCACTGCAATCCTACCCCACTTACCAGGGAGGGGTGAGCCCCACTGATTCTAATGAGCTTGACTTCTGATTAGCTAAGAAGATGGCTCAGCAAGAAAGCACTGCGATCCTATCCGCGCCTCCTCGCAAGTAAAGTCCCAACAGGCTCAATGGGACTTGCTCTCGAGTTAAGTGTGTATAGGACTGTAGCACTCAGCATGTATCTGAAGAAGTGTGCATGCACACGAAAGCTCGTACCAATAACTAACTTAGTTGGTCTCTAAGGTGCTACTGGAAGGAATTTTATTGTGTTTTGTTTTTTATTTTGTTTTGTTTTGTTTCGACTACGGCAGATCAACACGGCTACCTTACCTGTAACTAGCACTGAGCATGTTAAAGAAGAAACATGCACCCCCCCCCCAAGAAGGGCCGGATCTAGTGTGATCAGGTAGCTAACAAAATAATGTGGTTCTGTTTATCACGAGCCAAGTTAGACCAGTAAAGCATCTATTCTGACGGACAGCAGCTTTCAAAAGGGAGGGGGGGTGTTATATTCCAGTCGCCTCCCTGGTCCTTGGGATCCTGTAGGTGGAGAGGGCGGGGATTGAACCTGCAGTCTTCTGCATGCCCAGCACGTGTCCTTCATTCAAGCAAAGGGGTCCCAAAGAACTCGGGGCTAGCTGACAGAGAGCAAAACCGCCTGGCCTCTCCGAGTTCCTCTGTGACCTTCTAGATTACTGGCACCTGGTCTGAATTTCCCTGTCTCCTTGCTGGGGGAGAAAGGAGGGGGGCTCGGAGAGCACACATACACACATGCAACACACACACACACACACACACACACACACACACACACACACACACACACACACACACTTCATCCCGTCGCCGAACTGCTTTTAGCCCGCATACAATTGACTGGAATAGGATTATGTTACGTTTACTGGGCTGGGATTTGACAGGGAAAGCAGCGCAGCGCAGGTAAAGCTGTGTAAACAGCCCCGAGCGAGGCATCGGAGGGTTATGGAAGGGACACGGCCCAGGGCTGAGATGTGAAGGCTTCTCTTCTCCCAGCCCCCCACCCCATCGCAAAGCAACTCGGGTTCCCCGGGAGTGGGAGGATTCGGGGACAACTTTTGTTGCGCGTGGGGGTCGGGAGAAAAGGGCGCGTCGCTTCTTCCTTGCCAAAAGCGGCTGGACGGCGCACGCTTCCCTGGCGAAGACAGACGTGAGACACAACAATCTCTGCAAAAGGAACCCAAACAGGCGAGCCCTGAATCCCTGTCCGGGGGGGGGGGCGGGGGACAAAAGGGAGCGGTTGTTCAGCGCCCGAAACGTCGATCAAAACCAAACACCCGAAAGGGGAAGAGGAGGGGTCGCCTTTCCGCGCACCCTGGTGAGCTCTGCAAGCCTGGACCGAGGGCTTCGGCTCAGCCGCGCGATCCTAACGCAGGAGTCACACCAAGCGAGCCTGACAGTGCCTGCCTAACGCAAAAGAAGCAAGTCCTATTGAATTCAATGGGGAGGGGGGCTACTCTCAGATCAGCTTGTCTGGAATTGCTGCCTGCCTGTCTGCCTGCCCTGTGGAGGCGCTGACACCCCTAGACCAGCCCTGCTCGGTGGTGCCGGCGATCAAGGAAATACTGTAGCAGCTTTGCAAAGTTTCAAAAGAGCATCCGCCTCGTGGATCTCAGGGATGGCAAAGGAGAGCGGTTCGAGCACGTGCTACGGCGCTTCCACTGAACTCAACGGGACTTCGCAGATGCTTAATTCAGACTGCAAGGCTGCTCCCCCCCCCCCCTGTCTGAGCGCGGAGAGAGGATAACCCCTTCATCGCTTTCAACTTGGCTTGCCCTTCGTTCTCATTGGTTTTCTGGCGCTTTTTCCTATAACGTTTTCCCTCTTTCTTTCTTTCTTTCTTTCTTTCTTTCTTTCTTTCTTTCTTTCTTTCTTTCTTTCTTCATCGATTCTCCATTCTCTGCCAACTGTGGAAGCCTGGAAAGTACCAAGCCTGACGGGTCAAAAACTGGAAATTCGTGCGTATTGCAGGGAGAAAAAGAGGAAGCGAAATAACGCCTCGGCCAGATCTTCCAGATCTTCCACGCAGGCCAGATCTTCCTCCACCGCCACCGACGTGGTGGCCAGCTTCCCTCTGAAGATCTCGAGAGATCGGGAGAGACGTGGGGGAGGCGGGGTCCGGGTAGACCCTCTTTCAGACCTCTAGAAATCTGACTTCTAGAATAAAATTTGGGGAGAGGCCCATTTGAGAAGGGGGGCAGATGGTTGGTGAGTAGGAAGGTGGCCTAAAGGAAAATATATACAGTCTCTCTTTTCTTTTCTTTCCTACCCACCATTCCCCCCCCCAAAAAAAAAATCCTTTTCTGAACTTAAAAGATCCGCTGCCTTCAGGACAGTTTAAAAAGTAAGCAAAAGTGATATACGGGAGAATCAAACCGGCTACACCAGTCCAGGAAGCGACCCTTCCCCCTTCTACATTCCCAAGAGAGGGAAAGAAGACGGTGCGGAAATAGGGGGAGTCGAAAAGTAAGAAACAACCTCGTCGCAAGCCACGCTTAGGGTTTTGGGTTTTTTTTAAGGGTTTTTAATTTTCTAGAATCTGCACGGGGATCTCCCTTCGGCCCCGCGCATCCCCGCGCAAACTGCAAGGCTGCCTAGGATCCAGTCAGTTTGAGCTTTGGATCTAGTTAAGTTTCACTTTCTCCGCTGGGAGCCAGGAAGATCCCACAAGATTTCCTGGTGGATGGTGTGTGCGCGGCGTCGTGGGTGGAGGGTTTAAGCGAGCGACAACCATCACCGCATCAACTCGCCCCCTTTCCCTTCCCCACCCCCTGCAAACACGCAGGCCAGCTTGCAAGTCAACAGATACACACTTCGGGCACCTTGTTGCCCTCCCTCCATAAGAGCCCCTTCCCAAAAGAACAAATACCCCTGCGCGCTTGCTTGATTGCTTGTTTGTTTGTGTCCACACGGTGGTGTGCACGCGCACTTGAACAAACCGCGCGTAGAGAGGAGGTGGTGAAATCTCTCTCACACACACCGACACATAGTGCTTCTCTCTGCCGGCGTCTCTCGCGCGCTCCCCCCACTTAGCAGTAGGTGTTTAAAAAGAAATTCCTCAGAAAGGCTCTCTCTATTGAAACCTACAATCCTGGGCCCGTTCGCTCAAGCTTCTGAGCAGACATGTCTAAGAATCCGGAGATGTCTTCAGAAACGTGCAGTTCTGGGAAATATAACCGGCGCGAGATAAAGATCTTGTCTTTCCCCGCGTCGATTTTAAGGCAATAGATCTCTCAACCTTTACTCTCCTCAAGACCCCCGAATTCTTTTTTTTATTCTGGCGCCTTTCCTTCAGACCTGCTCTGCGCGAGTGTGGAATTGGGAGTCGTGTCCGCGGGCTCGCTGCCACGTGTGAATCCGGAGCACTTGTACTTCTGGTTGTTATGAGCTTGAAAGGAGCTAAGAGGAATGCATTGGGGGGGGGAAATACACGGTGGCTGCTTGAATGCAAGGTTTGAGTACCTCTAAGAGCAGCCCTTTGACCCTGCTTGGGAACCCAACCCTGAAATTGATTTGTTTATGAATGCGTCGGCTCTTAGATAATAATGCTCTTAGAATGGTGTCATGGTGTCAATCAAAATGATACCTTTTAATAATTCCCCCATCCCCCACACACACCTAGACATTCTCTGGCCTCTAGAATAGTACATGAAGGGCCTGTGCTTTCTAAGAAGTTTCTGTAACTGAACAAAGAAATTAATCTTGGCTTAATCTTTTAGGCACCTTTCCAGGCCTAAGAGTTTTTTGGGGGGAAGGGGGAGGACCAAGCCCTCAAAGTTTTTTGTTGATGTTTCTCTGCTGTTCAGACCTGTCGTGTCAAAAACAGAGGAGAGGTGAGGGTTGATGGTGGTGCAAGGTAAATAAGAACCCATGAACCTTGTGTGGTGTGAACACATGGTCTTCCCAGGCCTGCAGAAAGATGACAGACAGGAAGGAATTCCTGATTTCTGAATCACCCTCTTCTCTAGAAATGGATGTGGAAGAAAGGCTGAGCTCTCTTCAATATGAGATACAAGGTTCTTGGTTTCAGCTGAAGCTCCAGGCCTTCTTGAGAAGTTAGTCTTATACCTGGCCTGCATGTTAGCCAGCTGAAATAAATTTATTTTAAATATCTGGTGGGTGTGCTTGTTTAAGCTATTTAGATAGAGACAGACAGGCAGGCAGACAGACAGATAGATGAGAAAGAGAGAAGATAGACAGACTGGGCCAATAAATCCTAGATTCTAATAAATCTCCCAGGTAATAAACAAACCTGTAAACCAAGTCAGTCTTCACTTTTATCCTCAGTGTGGGCAGGATAGCACCAGCCCACCTAGAGGATTGTTGTGCAGATTGTTCTGGGGATGTAGCTCAGAGTTGCAGAACCTTTGGCCTTCCAGATGTTTGTTGGACCACAACTACCATCATCCCTGACCATCGCTCCATGCTAACTAGACCTGGTTAGAAACGTTCCAACAACATCCGCAGGGCCAGAGGTTGCTCATTCCTTATGTAGATGAACACTTTGAATACTAAAGCACTATATACATGCTAAATGCAATTCGGAAATATCTCGGTGTGTCTACATATGCACATAGAGGGGTGTAGGTGTCTGTACAGGCATCCATTTAAAACTCTAAATGAAGCCTCTTGGTTGGGTTCATTAGCCTGGAACAAACCTTTGTCAGTAGTATACCTACAACTAACAAAGCATTTAAAAACAAAACGTGATTTCATAGACTTGCCAAAACAGCCCAGTTTGTACTGAACGTGATTGTTATCGACTAATCCCGAATTGCGGGCTGCCCTGTAATTTAAAGAATGATTCATTGGAAATCTTAAGGAATTTCGCATCTATAGGATGATGGTCCACTGTACAGTTTGGAAAGGTCACTGCTTTACTCTGGGTCTCCCTCTCTGGCTATCTTTTCATTCGGGGGCTTCCTTAGAAAACTGAACAGAGCGATGAGAGGAGGAGCAAAGGAAAGACCTTCCCTCTTGCATGGGGTGGGGTGGGGGGCGTGATGGGTACCGCCGTGATCACTGTCCTGGAATAGCCCCCTTGTTTGAAGTCAGCCGTAGTCAGCCACGGCACTGCGCCACTGCAAATTCACGCGCGCGCACACACACTCACACATTTTTTTCTGGCATCTGAAGCCAATATTTTTTTTTGGGGGGCTGCTCATTTCTACCGCCATCAATTCTAGAAGCAAAAGGGAGCTGATCATTCGGATTGCTATTTGGATCAACGGCTTTGGAAAGCCGACGTGAAAAGGAAAGAAAAACCAGACGGTGGAGGCTTTCCTTCAAGAGCGAAAAATTGGCCCAGTGACCCAGGACGGTTGGGGGGGGGGGAGTAGATTGGCGGCCACAATCATCTTTGCATTGAAATCTCTGTGCGCCGGATCCACAGCCTCTCTAGGGTAATGTCAGGCAACGCTGCTGCTCCAGAACCCGTTGGATAACATATTCCAGCGGTTGGACTAGAAGCCCCATTGAGCGCTCGCTCCTGTTTAACTGGGTCGTGAAGTGTGGCGGAACGGTTAGCACGCGGGGTCACAGACACATCTTTTTCTCGAAAGTGCGTGCCTAAGCAAGGTGTGCTTTCGCACACTCACCGGGTCACGGAAGTCTTGGAGTAATCCCGGAGAAAGTGACACGCGCGCGGGCGATGGAGACGCGCCGCTTCTCGCTGCCCAGAGGAGAAACTGACTCGATTCAAAGCGACATCGACGAATATAGCAAGGAGACACCCGCACACAACCCAGCGAAGACGGCTAAGTTGGAAACATAGAGTAATACGCACTTCATAGAACCTCGAGAGCTTAAATCTCTATGACCCGCGCGCGCGCGCACACACACACACACACACACACACACACAAACACACACACACACACACACACACACACACACACAGCTGGCAGGAACTTCTACATCCCCCACAACACAATGAAGTGCATCGCAACGAAGAAACGCACGACCCTCCGGGAAATCGTTCCCCTTCATTTCTGTGGGGTTCGCGCAGGAAGACATAACCGCCAGATTCTGCCCCAAAGCAATATAGATCGACGCGCGCCCATAAGCGAAGCAAATGCCCAGATGGAAGCTCATTGTGTATTAAGCCAAAAGGCACACACCCCCCCCCCAAAAAAAAGAGGAGAAAAGGCAAAAATATGTGATCTGGATGCCTGGAAAGCGGATCCATGCCCAGAGAACAAGCTACAGAGATGGGGGACTTCTGCAGCTACCTGAAACCGTCTCCTCTTTCTCTGGAACTGTCGCCGTACGCCGGTGAATTCCGATCTAGCGACCGCAAAAGTCCACAAATGCATCATAAGCACACCTACCTGGAAGGCCGGTTGCTGAAGTCAGCTTACTTCCAAGGAAAGTATCAGAATACTTATGGCTCCCTCCCCCTCCCCCTCTCCCCTCCCCGCTCTGCCTTTTGCGTGGGAGGAAATTCCGTTGATTTTTTTATTATTATTATTGACTTCCTTCGAAGTCAGCAACACTCACGATCCGGGTCAATCCGAAAACCCGCGAGGGTCAAGAGACTCGTGAGTACTGGGCTGAACAAACACGCGTGCGCCGCGGTCAAGGACGCGCCGAAGTGGGGGTCACTTCTTTCTTAGCAGAAAAATAAAAAAGGCTAGGTGTTTCAAAAAGGAGAGAGGGCAGGACAGAGCTAGGAGAAACTGTTCCATTCACACAGAGATCTAAGGAAGCCTGTGAACCAAGGGGAGGAACTGCAGCAACGCGAGCCCCTTGTTCCAGATTAGTCTCGTGGATTTCCACAGCGAAACCAACGAGAAGGATTCGAATTAAAAGCAATATATATAGAAAGGGCCGCTCCGGTTCTGTCTCGCACGCGCACACCTACCGCTTTGCAAAGGGAGCTCTTTAGCAAATGCGTTGCACGCAGGACCCGGCAAAGATTTCGCCATCACGAGCATCTCCTCTCTCTCCCACCCACCAGTCCCATTTTCAAACAGCGATCTGTCAATTGCGGGTGTGAGAATGCGCAGGAATACGCTTGCCGCTTGCTTACGATAAAAGTCTTCCCCACGCGCGTTTTTACGCCAACAAAATGCAGGCTTCTTTGTTTATCCTTTCTCGCGAAGGGAACAAAACACACACACAAAGATTCTCCAACGATCCGAGCTCTGTTCAAAATGAATTTCGTAAAATTCCGCAAGCCCCACACTCCCGCCGCCCCAGCTCGGATCTGTCGTATCCAGACAAGACTCCTCTCTGCAAATCCGGCTTGACACATTTCAGGGGTCCTTTCCAGATTCCCCTTTCAGGTCCACGAATTGAATTGCGGTTATCATTACGCCCCAGGTGGCTGGGTCTCGTGTCCCTCGCTCCGTCCCTCCTTTCTTAACGCAACACTGCCCTTAATACCTCGCGCAACAGAATCCAGAGGCTAAAACGGCTCCGGAGAGAAGGGTGCCTTTGATACGGGCAGCGCCTGCCAAGGGGCGATTGTTTCTGGATCCACACGGCACTTAAGCAAAGGAGGACGCGCCTTTTGAAAGCGGCTGGGACTAAGAGTTTCCTTCTCCGGCGTAATTTCTTGGTGGATCCGTTCCCCTCGCTCGCTTCCATGTTTCTATTCCTACGCATATTTATATCCCCGAGCTAGCATTTTAATACAGTTGCAGTGCTTAATTTCTCCGATCCCATTAGAAAAACAAAAACAACCAATTGCATATTTACTACTGGAAGAAGGTGCAGTCGGAATTGTTGATACATGCAGGTGTGTTCAGTATCCTGAGAGTGCCCGCCTGATTGTTTTAGGAAGGAGAACTAGTGATGCCAAATTACTGAATAACCAAAGCGAAGGAAGCTGAATCGGAGCGAGCCCGCAGACGTTATTTGCAGGGCACGGCAGGTATAAATTGTGGAAGGGATAGCAAGGGGGCTTGCAGATTTTACAGCGGATTAAAGGAAGATGGAAAGTAACTGGCGGGACTGCAAAGATGGAGGCAGACAAAGGCGGACCTTGAAAGTGAAATTGACAAGAGACAGGGAGCATTTTCCCCCGATGGTCTAGACTAGACTCCAATGGAATCTCTTAAGCATCTCTATGGAATCTCTATATGTATCTTCACGGATACATATAGATTAGAAGGGCGATGCTTTATCTCGATGTTCCAAGCCTAATGAGAAGACATAGGCTAGAGAAGGTATTATGGGCGTTAAATAAGCGTATATCCTTATTTGATTGAATTAACGTATCGGTGTTTTTAAATTGCTCGCCGCTTCCTAAGGCCCAAGGGAGGGTAGCAGCAAACTCGCATCAATTAAATAAACACTATTTTTAAAAAATAAATAAATAAAAAGAAATCCCCGGCATCCATTTGATTTTATTTCGATGCAAGGACGAAATTATCCCCTTGGGCTGCGCGATGGATGTCACGCAAGATTATGCATCCCAGTTATCGCGCCTGCCTTTGCAGATACCTGCCGGCCATCATTTCACCCCCAAGGAAATGTGGGGTTCCTGAGCGTTCCGCAGGCTTTCTACGAAACGCGGGCCCGTCTAACGTTGGCATTCTCTCTCTCTTAGAACCAGGGGCGATTTCAGATATTTTGCGTGGACTTGCTCCCCCCAGCACCCTCCCTGCTCCACCAGGACCAGCACCACCCTAGTCCGGAGGCTTAGCCACAAGCCGAGTCGGGGCTGCCGAGAAACCTGCAAGAGGTCATCTGATCTCACAGGGGGAAAGTCCGGTTCACCCACCTTCCCAAGTCCCCTTCCAAGGTCACCGAAGAGGAAAGGAGGGATGGGGATAGAGAGGATGTTGGAGGGGTGGAAATATATCATCCAAGTGCATCCTGAGAAACACTATTTACGGATCGTTCCGTTCTGTGCAGGCTTGTGAAGGAGATTCTCGACGGGGTCCCCCGCCTTGACCCACGTGGAAAACCAGAGACCGCGCAAAGAGGAGAAGCCGAGGGGGAGCTGAGGAATGGCTCTCTCTTTTTTTGCACTGACCTGGGAACGAGCGCCGAGAGCGATTTATCTTCTCTCGATCAGCTGGAGAGGTGCGCTCAGGAAAAGCAGCAGAGTCCACCCGCGGTTCTTGCCGGTGCCGCCGTCGGGGCCGCGCGCATCGCCGAAGCTGCTGCCAAGCCGAGATCGAGGGATCTGGGTGATCCGCATCCTCCAAGCGCCCAGCCCAAATCTCTCTGACCTCCCTGCTCCTCCTCCCTCCCTCCTCCCTCCTCCTCCTCTTCCTCACCACCGTGCGAGAGAGAGAGAGAGAGCGGAGCGCTTCCGGGTTGGAAAGAGGGCAGAGAAAGAGTGAAAGAGACGCAGGAGGGGAGGGGAGGGAGAAAAAGAGGACGGGCGGGTCTTTACGCAGCCACCCCGCGAATCGCAGGTGGGGTTTGGGGTGGGAAGAGGAGGGGGGAGGGGAGGGGAGGAGGCTTCTTCGGGAATCGAGTGGAGCTGCATGTGATGTCATGGAATCAAGCCGGCCCGGGCCCGCCTGCCGCTGTCGCCTGAAGGATTGACAAAGACAGGCAGGAGTAGCCAAGAAAGCTCGCGGGGGCTTTGGGGAATAACAAATAAAAGAGCCAGGAGCAGGGGGAAGCGTGTGGTCCGTCACAGGGGCTTGGCGTCGGAAGCTTTTGTCATTGACCAAAGTCGACCTGGATCTAGGGCGCACGGTGCGCTTTCTGGAGGGAGAGAGAGAGGGTCCTCGCCACCATGCGCGCATTTAGGGAGCAGAGAGCTGACACGGAAACATCCACCCGGAGACACCTCCGCAGCTTTAAAAGCACAGTTCCCTCACCCAAAGGATACTGGGAACTGTAGTTCAGCGCCTAGCAAAGCTCCAGTTCCCAGCACCCTGGAGGCAACTACCCCTGCTCGCAAGATTCTCTGGGCGGAGGGATATGCGGGGTGGGCGCATGAAATCACTCTGCGCGCGCGATTGTTTGTTTGTTTGTTTTATGACGTCTCTTGCTTTCTTCCCACCCAAATTAACGCCCAGATGGGGGGGTTGCGGGGTGGGGGAGGGGGAGAGAAGGAGAGAGGCAAGCAAGGACCCCTCTCCTCCAGCGTGCGCGCGCCCCCGCGCCTGAATCCAGACATAACAGCGAAGGGGAATGAGACAAAACACGCTCACGTCCACCAATCGCGCCCTGGAGAAGCTGGACTGAAATCGATTAGACTTAGCGTGGGGTGGGGGTACACACGACCCTTGTGACACATTCCCTTGTGAGCAAATGCCATTGTTCCGCTTCATCACCCACCCGTACGCGCATTAAGGTGTTTCAGGATTGGGACCAGTTTGGCTTAAGTGGATTGTGGATCGAGGGCCTGGAAGGGAACAGCAGCACCCCTCGGGGAGAGTGGTGGGAGAGAAACCCCACCCCTCTGTCTTTTACACACACACACACACACACACACACACACACACACACAGTGTCTTATCTCTAACTTAGCTTTAGCCTCTTACCTTCTTAATGCCTCCGGAGGCGGCGACGGGGAATCCCTGGCCGCAATTTGGGGTATTTTTCGACAGCAGCAGCCCCTAAACCCACGTCAAGTCCTTCGCCATTGTCCGAGGCCAAACTATACACTCAGAACAGCAACAACCACAACAATCCTCCCTCTAGCTCCTTAGAAGCTGCAGAGCCACATTTAACCCCTGCTCCACCGACAGAGATGTCCTGATTCCGTTGTTAGGACCTTGCCAAGCTCCCGTTTCCCTCCCTTCCTCCCTCCTCCTCGCCGGTCGTTTGAAAAGACGGTGAGCATAAAAAAAAAATTAAAAAGAGCCTTGGGTTCCCCTATTATTTTTACCTTGTCGGATCTATAAATTACACAGACAACACAGAGACATATACAAACCGCTATAGCTATTTAAATCTAATAGAATAGGAGGAGGGAGAAGGACTCGTCTTTCTCAGTCCCTGAAACCTTTCGGTGGCTGCAAACGTGTCCTTTCAACACAATGTTAAATGCATTTACTTGTAAGTAAGAATCAGGTAGCTTCACTTTTTCGCTAGAAATGACATGTTAGGAAAAGACAAGCTTTATTTCCCCGAAAGCTGAGGCTGTTAATATCTTTGAAGATTTTCCAAGTTTCTATCTATCTGTCTGTCTGTCTGTCTGTCTGTCTGTCTGTCTGTCTGTCTGTCTGTCTGTCTGTCTGTCTATCTATCTAATTATATAGGTAAGATACGTAGTGTATGTACGCGCGTGCACACACACACACGTGCGCGCACACGCACATATAATCTGCACAAAAGATATAATGATGCGCGAGACATGCGCTCTCTCGCACAGAGAGATCAATTTCTCTTCCACCATCTGTTCCATGGATTCCTTTGAATCAAGGCGGGCATAGAAGCGGGCAACAGAACGCCCGGTCAACTCCCTTCATTTCCACCTGGTTTAAGGGCTGGAAGTTCTTTCTGCGCCTATGTTTTCCTGCCTCACAAAAGAACAGGGGGTGGGGTGGAGATTGTCCGTGACCATCGCCGATGAGAGAAAGAAGAACAAAAGATTTGGAGTGGGAAGTGCGGCTGCTGAGATGCGCGTAGGTGCCCTGAATTCGCACGCGCGCGGGGAAAAGATCCACTTTTCCTTTGCCACGTGCGTGTAAAGCGTGGACACTGTAGGTATGCCGCCTTCCTTCTTTGCTCCCCGCTCAGCAATCTTTCTTTCTTTCTTTCTTTCTTTCTTTCTTTCTTTCTTTCTTTCTTTCTTTCTTTCTTTCTTTCTTTCTTTCTTTCTCTCTCTCTCTCTCTCTCTCTCTCTCACACACACACACACACAAACACGAGCAGCGATCAATCATCTCCTTTCATTTGCGCAATCCTGCCCAAATCTCCGCAGATGTAAAGACACACACACACACACACACACACACGTATGGAAAAGACCGACATAATAAATCCAGAGCATCGACCGCCCACCCCACAAGTCAAATGATAACGATTTCCAATCGGCATGAGTTTGATTTTCCAACTGTATTCACATTTGCTTGAGTTTACACCAGAAAACGGCGGTCGGGTTTAGGGAAGACTCACAAACCACAAGGCCGTGAGAGCCAGAGGTTGAAATTGACTAAGCAAAAGAGGCAGCCAGGCTTATTTGTTTTTGATTGTTTTCTGGGGAAGGTAAACTCGTTCTTCGCAAATGGCTTTGTCCTGGCCAATAGAATCAGTACTCAGTTTAATATTGTTTATTTCCCATCTTGGGCTATGGATTATATTAAGCATCAGTGCAAGCTGGGAATGCTAGTCGGATGCAAATTGAATCCCTTTTTGCTTATAGGCTTAATTTAACAAGGCTGAAGCAATATTATTATTATTATTATTATTATTATTATTATTATTATTATTATTATTATTATTATTATTATTATTATTATTATTATTATTATTATTATTTTAATGGGTTTGAATACCGCCCTATATTTCGCCCTAACGGAAGAGGTGGGGTTTCTCTGCAGGGTTGAAAGAGCTTTTATTCTCTGCTTCCCTCACAGACCTCCGCTGAAATCTTAAATCAGGGGGTGTAAAATGAGCACATTTATACCTAGCAAATATCTTCTCCCCGCGCCGTCCCCTCTTCCCCGCCCCCCCTTCCTTTCTGTTGACGTGGGGAGTTTCCTATCTGCACTTCTTAAGTGACTCTCCCTTTCTAAGGTGAAAGGTAACGCGATCTGACGTCCACGTCTATCTTTAGCAAACAAATTCAATTAAGGTAATAAATTAAAGATCGTTTTGGGGGGGCGGGAGGGAAGGCGGCGGCGGCGGCCTGAGCGTGTCTGCCTGGAACAAAACAAAAAAATTGCCACTCACGGATCATCATAAACTTAAAAAAATAATAATAATGCCAATATCAGAAACAAATCAGTGGCTCGCTGTTGGGTAAAGCAGAGGGGGTGGTCTTGAAACTGAATGAAATTGGAAATGTAAGCACAAAAGGCAGATTTGCAGGGAAAGAAGGGAAGAGAATTTGGGGGAATGGGAGGGCGCCAGAGAAATGGGGGGGGGCATAAACACAGAGAACCTGAGACTGGGTTAGCACAGTGCCATGAAGAAAATGGCGGGGGGTGGCGGCTGGAGAATGAAATTAATGGTATATATGGGAAATAGATAAGCAAGGAAGAAAGGAGGAAAGCGATCGGTTGATGTCTTGGGTGATAAGGCGAAAGTCTCCCTCCGTCCCTCCCCAGTGGCGCTGTCTACTATCTATCTCGGCAAACCCACCCGCTCTGGAAACTGACACGCGTAATTTCGCTCATTGTGACATCCTCGAGTACTTCCCCAGTCTGGGAAAGGGCTTGGGGAGAGACACACATTCGGCTGATGGTGTCTCCATCTATCCATCCCCCGTCCTTCCCACCCACCCCAAAATAAATGGGGGTTCTTCCTCAGCCTCCGAACCGAGCCCACCAAGCTCGGCTTCTCCCTTAGTACTAGCAGAAAGCAGCCACGTGGCTTTCCTTCTCCGTTCACACACACAGAAAGAGAGCCCTCCGAAAGCTTTGGCAGGCGATTCAAAGGTTACTGACGCGGCTTGAGACGAAAGAGGACCAATTTAAGTCCCTCTCGCCAGTTAGATGGATGGCTGGAGCGTAGATGTTTGATTGTGGTAGACCATTGGCTTAGAAATCATAGAATAGGATTCGTGTTTTTTGAGGGTGAGGGTGACCTCTTTTTCACAGCAACGCACACGTGTGTATGTGCGGGGGCGCGCGAGAGAGAGCGCGAGTAGGATTCCAGCGTAAAAGCCATGATCCTGGCGCCACCGTTAACTAGAGCACTGAGACTGGGACTTTGTGTGAGGCCCTGCATGTTTACTCGGCGGTAAGTCCCACCGAGTTCAGTACCACGGGCTCCTCAGAAAGTGTGCCGGCATGGGAGGGCGAGAGCCTTAGGCCTGGATTGGAGAGACTCTGGGAAATCCGTGTAACTCTCACGTGTAGCATGTTCATGGGAAGGGGATTAGGGGCCTGATCCCCAGCGTATTGCTTAAAGGTAGGCCTACACACACACACATAGGCCCACCACTGAGTTTTTCACCGCATCCCCGGTTGTTCCAGAACCAGGTATCCTTCTCTCCACTCGCTTCGTGAAATGTGGTCGTGTGCATTCGCCTTCTCGCCACCCAATAACCTCAGTCACCATCGCCTGAACTAGGCCGTCTTCCTTTCCTACGTTGCCGGACCACCCCTTATGGCAATCGTTCCATAAGAGTTTTCAGGGGTCCCTTCACTTTGTAAAAGGGCCGCCGCCAACTGAGTGCAACTTTTTCTCCCAAACCGGCGCACGCACGTGTTATGCTCAAGTACAAACCGAGATGAAATCCTATCGCTAATGTTCTCTCCCTGCTTATTTAACGCCATAGTTGGTGTGATGGCTTTGAGCCATGCTAAAGATCCGGAGCAGCGTAACCACAGTCCTGCCACACACACGCGCGCGCGCGCGCACACACACACACTGCTATCACAAGCACTGTGATGGAAGGGGAACGAGGACCAGTTCTCGGTTCCATTGGAACTGAATTCATTTCAACGGGGCTCGCTCAACAAATCTACCCCACTGGATCGCAGGCTCTTAATTGTTTTAAATTCTGCCACGATCCGTCCCCCCTTATCACTATTCTCCCGCTACCTCTCTTCCCACCATCGATTCGCTGCTTTTATGTCTGTGCCTTTAGAAATGATTTCCGTTAGACCTAGAATTAAAACATGTCTGCTATTGAAGAAATGTGGGATTTAAAAAATAATAATGTGTGTGCTTGTGTGTTTAAATCAATGCCTTTGGAATAAATGAAGGTAGCTATAGATTTCCTACAAACAGAAAGGCACACTTGAAAATCCCCACTCTTGAAAAAAATATACGTCTCGTTTTATTTAAAATTTCGGTTCCCAATACACGTGTAAGTAAGTGCACGTTTGTATCGAGGGAGGGTGGCGATTAAGTGGGTGGGAGCGGTGGTGTTAATTAAATCTTGCTGTTGGGCTCAAGTAACGTCGAAGTGATTTTTCATTCTGAGCCTGCCATCTTTTCGCCTGCGTGTCTGTGTGTGTGTGAGAGAGAGAGAGAGCGTGCGCGTGTGTGCGGGCGCGTGTGTTTTATGACGTTTCCTTGCCTCTGACTTTATTTTAAAATATTAGGCGAGGTGAAGAATTATAAATGATTTCGTCCTTATCTTTGCCGCTCACATATCCAGGATCAGAGGAGCTGATTAAGAAAGGAGTCAGAGGCAACGCTGGATTCATAATGATTCAGAATAATGAATTCTTATCTCTGGTTTCCAGATTATCAACCTTTCAGCTTCCAATGTTTTGTTACTTGGGATAATTTATTGCATCTAATACATCACAATGGATCTGATGGCAGAAAGCGATGGGGAACGTTGTGAAAAAGAAGGAGCCCTCTTTCTCTCTCCCCCCCACCCCCACTCTCCCCCCTTTTTTGAGGACAGCAAAAACTGCTTCCTTTAAAAAAAAAAGGCAAATTTTAATTGGGGAAAATATAAAATAGATCTGATATACCCCAAACCGAGATGTTCACTGCTTCTTTAATTAATGTGTCAATTTCAGCACGAAATTAGCAAAATCGACTCGCTTATGTTCTCAGAACGGAGAAGGGTTTAAATTTTTCATTATTTACTTTACGGAAGGGGGGTTCGAAGGGGCGCACACATATACACACACATATCACAAAGCCAAGTTAAGATAAGATGAAATTTGCATCTGTTAAAAAAAATAAAAATAAATGTATAGGGGTTTTCCCCCCTCCTTTTACTAGTCCCTCACAAATACACACCTCCCGCGCACATATATGAAGCAAAAAAATCCTATATATATATATAGGAAAGCACAGAGCCAAGCCGAGATAAGGTGGAATTTGCATCTTTTTTATATAAAAAAATGTGATTGTCTATATACTTTTTCCTTTCTTTATTCAACCCCTCCCGCCCTCATATACCCCCCTCCCCAAACACAAGTGCATGTGCAGAAAACCAACAGGGGGGAAAAATCGATTCGCCATTTGGACGACCGATTTCATTGTTGTTTATAAATCAGGACCCATGCCCTCCCCTCTTCTTTCTCTCTCTCTCTCTCCCCCCGCCCCCAAAATTCGTTGAAGCAAATCTTTTGGCTGCTTTGTATGCAAATGAACGCGGAGACGTGTTTGTTTCTCGTTTGCCAAGACTTAAAGAGGTATTCCCCTGAAATTATATGCGTGCAAATCGGAAAAGTAGGGTGGGATGGGGAGAGCGTTGGAATCTGTTGACAGTTAGCGACACGTTCAGAGGACCTCCAGCTCACCCCCCAAAAATGGAAAAGCCGCTATGGTGAAGCCGGATCCTACCCCTCTTTAATCAGGAATAAGTCCCGAGGAAGCTTACTCTCTAGCAGGCGTGTTTAGCTAAGGGCTGCAGTTCCACTTGCTGGAGACCTCATTGGTTTCAGTGAGACCTACTCCCGAGGAGGGATCGAGGCCAAACATCTCTGAAAAGGAACCACCAATCGGCGGAACCTTTATTTTCCTAACACCCACCCGCGATCGCGACGTCCCTATCTTTAGCCCACCTCCGATAAGCTAATACCTTATTTACTTCCTCTGTGCCGTTGGTTAACCGTGCAGCAGGAATTCCCTTTTTTAAAAAAGCATCTTTGTTGTTTGCAATTCGGTGGCGGGGAGTGGGCGAGGGGAAATTTCTCTTTTTTGGAAGGGAGGGGCGGCGGGCTCGTTGCCCTTTCCGATCCCCCCACCTGAGTTGCCCTTGACGCCTCCGGATCAAGGCTGGTTCTAAATTGGCCGGGGCGCGTTTGAAACGCGCCCAAGCTCATGTCCGCCTCGCAAGAGGTGGCTCGGTGGGGCCCTGTGTGTTTTGCTTCCCCCGTCTCGGCAGAGGAAAGGTGTCAGGCTCCCTAACGCGCGGCGTCCCTTTGCCAGCTCCCTTCTAAAAAGCATCCAATCGGATTCATTATGGGCTTGATTGCTGGAGGCTTCCCAGCGCTCTCTTCAACCCACGCGCGCCTTGTCTCTCCAAGCAGGCGCGCGTGCGAGCATCAAAGAAAGAAAAAAGAGAGAGAGCTTCCTCGAAGGATGAGGGGGCTGGCTGGGGGGAGACACACAATCTCACGCTCCTTTTTCAAAGCGGAAGATTGAGCTGATCCTCTCTTCCCCCACCCACGAGGGATCTAGGTGATCGTTTCTGTTTGCTTCCTTGTTTTGTTGTTGTTTAGTCGTTTAGTCGTGTCCGACTCTTCGTGACCCCCTGGACCAGAGCACGCCAGTCACTCCTGTCTTCCACTGCCTCCCGCAGTTTGGTCAAACTCATGCTGGTAGCTTCGAGAACACTGTCCAACCATCTCGTCCTCTGTCGTCCCCTTCTCCTTGTGCCCTCCATCTTTCCCAACATCAGGGTCTTTTCCGGGGAGTCTTCTCTTCTCAGGAGGTGGCCAAAGTATTGGAGTCTCAACTTCGGTATCCGTCCTTCCAGTGAGCACTCAGGGCTGATTTCCTTCAGAATGGATAGGTTTGATCTTCTTGCAGTCCATGGGACTCTCAAGAGTCTCCTCCAGCACCATAATTCAAAAGCATCAATTCTTTGGTGATCCGCGATGTTCAGTGGAAGCTGTTCCCAAGTAAGTGAGCGAGGAGTGTTTGGTCCCTGAAGGTTTTCTAGAAAGTATGTTCTGTGACATTCCTCCCCAAGGAATTTCAAGTCAAAACCATGGATTCAAGCTAAGGTATCTTAGATTTTACTTAGGAGCATATACATAGATTGTGTTACCTCCACACACACACACACACACACACACACACACAATCCCAAGGGAAGCCATTACAGTATTTGCAAAAGTATTTCAAGTACTGACACATGTGTTCAGAATATTGGCCTCATCCACAACCTAGTGAATTCTGAATGGTTGAAATCATGTGGACTAGCACCCTGCTTCAAACTATTAGGCAGTAAATCCAATTGATTTCCGTGGAATTCATTACCAAGTAAATGTGCTTCTGGTCAGGGCCTAGGGCAGCTTAAATCCAGGCACCCTAGTGTCATTGAGCACATTTGGTTTATCTCTCTATTGGCTTAACCTCTCCCACTGAAATCAGCAGAGCTGAACATTGACTGCAAGCCTTGGGACATTCTCACTCAGCAAAGCTAAGCCAACATGCATAGGATTGTGTTGTCTGACTGTTCTTCTTTGGTGATCACTCTTAGCCGAGTAATATTGTCTTCCATAAACACGGTTTTAACAATGAGTCCGTAAGTGACTGTGGAGGCCAATTCTGGACCCACACGTCCTGACTATATGATGCCCTTATATCCATACCTTGCGCGTATGTGTATGTAGGAAAGTATACATCTGTGTGTGACTTCTCTGGATCAAGCCAAAGTCCATGAGATCAACAGCACTCTCCACATTCACATTTCCTAGCAATTAGAATTTTTTATGTTTTTACATGTGTTGGAAGCCTTCCAGAGTGACTGGGGCAACTCAGAAAGATGGGCAGAGTATAAATAATAAAACTATTATTATTATTAATTATTGTTAAAGGTATGTTCCCTCTGGTTCCAGAGGTAACCTATAGCTATCATGACTGGTATTGATAGTCTCTTCCCCCCTGATTCTGTAGATCCCCCTTTTAAAGTCATCCATGATGGTGACCCTCATCAGATCTTGGAGCAGGGAGTTCCATAGTTTAACTTCATGCTATGTGAAGCTATTACCATACTTCCTCCTGTCTGCCCTGAGCCTTCTAACCATCCAGCTTCATTGGGAGAAGCCAGGTTCCTTTCTCTTCACTATATATAATTTTATAAAAGCTGTGCTGTCTCCTAAAGGGAAAGGGACCCCTGACCATTAGGTCTAGTCGTGGCTGACTCGGGGTTGTGGCGCTCATCTCGCTTTATTGGCCGAGGGAGCCAGCATACAGCTTCTGGGTCATGTGGCCAGCATGACTAAGCCGCTTCTGGCGAACCAGAGCAGCGCACGGAAACGCCGTTTACCTTCCCTCTGGAGTGGTACCTATTTGTCTACTTGCACTTTGACGTGCTTTCGAACTGCTAGGTTGGCAGGAGCAGGAGCCGAGCAATGGGAGCTCACCCCATCGTGGGGATTCGAACTACCGACCTTCTGATTAGCAAGCCCTAGGTTCTGCGGTTTAACCCACAGCGCCACCCACGTCCCTCGTGCCGTCTCCTACCTCTAAACAAACAAGAACCAGAATAGTCTGGAGCATTTCCTTACTACATTCCCTTAACATGCTGGCTATTTGTTTCTGCCCCCTTTCCAGTTCCATACAGTGGTACCTCAGGTCAAGTACTTAATTCATTCTGGAGGTCCATACTTAACCTGAAACTGTTCTTAACCTGAAGCACCACTTTAGCTAATGGGGCCTCCTGCTGCTGCCGTGCCGCCGGAGCACGATTTCTGTTCTCATCCTGAAGCAAAGTTCTTAACCTGAAGCACTATTTCTGGGTTAGCGGAGCCTGTAACCTGAAGCTTACGTAACCTCAAGCGTATGTAACCTGAGGCACCACTGTACTGTGTTCCCATATGGTGTGTTAGCAGAGCCCTATAACTGGATCAGACTAAAGGCCCATTTCACCAAGTCCAGCATCTTCGTCGCACTGTGGCCGGCCAGAGGGCAATGGGAAGCTCAGAAGTGGCACCTGAGCGCAACAGCAATCTCTCTCCACTAGTATTTCCCAGCAGCTGACATTCAGAGGCCTATTGCTTCTGTGACAGAGAAGGTGGGACACAGCCACAGGCTTGTAACCACTGACAGCCTTGCCACAGAATTGTAGAGTTGGAAGGGACCCTCTGCAACACAGGAACATGCAGCTGCCCCATTGTGAGGATCAAACTCGCAACCTTGCCATTATCAGCCCCATGCTCTAACCCAGGGGTCAGCAAACATTTTCAGCAGGGGGCCGGTCCACTGTCCCTCAGACCTTGTGCGGGGGGGACGGACTATATTTTGGAGAGAAAAAGAACAAATTCCTATGCCCCACAAATAACCCAGAGATGCACTTTAAATAAAAGCACAAATTCTACTCATGTAAAAACACCAGGCAGGCCCCACAAATAAGCCAGAGATGCATTTTAAATAAAAGGGCACATTCTACTCATGTAAAAACATGCTGATTCCCGGACCATTCGCAGGCCGGATTTAGAAGGTGATTGGGCCGGATCCAGCCCCTGGGCTTTCGTTTGCCTACCCATGCTCTAACCAACTGAGATGTGCAGGCTGGCATGGCCTCCATGAATTTGCCTACAGTGGTACCTCTGGTTACGTACTTAATTCGTTCCAGAGGTCCGTTCTTAACCTGAAACTGTTCTTAACCTGAAGCACCACTTTAGCTAATGGGGCCTCCTGCTGCTGCCGCGCCGTTGTCACGCGATTTCTGTTCTTATCCTGAAGCAAAGTTCTTAACCCAAGGTACTATTTCTGGGTTAGCGGAGTCTGTAACCTGAATCGTATGTAACCTGAAGCGTATGTAACCCAAGGTACCACTGTACTTGTCTTTTAAAGACATCCTTAGCTGGTGGTCCTCATTACCTCTTCTGGGAGCAAATCCCCTTCGTTTAACTAGGGGAAGCGCTAGTATCAGAGAGAGTAAACAACAACTGATCTCTATCCACTTTCTCCCACTCAGGAGTGAAGCGTGCATGGCCATAGCACCGAAATTTGTGGGTGCCCAGCCCCTTCGTGGGGAATTTTGTGGGTGCTCAGGCGTCCAGAACCCCAGGGCTTTGGCAACTATGCTCCCACTCATGCCTAATCGTTTGCACTTCGACCACGTCTTCCCCTAAATCTCCCCTGTTCCAGATCCTTTACGGTTTTGGTTGCCCTTTGCATCGATTATTTAATGACTGAGCCATGCACAGTACTGCAAACACGGATGGGTATGGCATTCTCAAGATACCTGTGCGCATTGCATCCTCTGCGATACATACCAGGTGCAATATAACTAGATGGAATTTAGATAATCTTTAATCAAAGCCCATAAAGGCAATATCCCCCCACCGTGAGGACCTATCCTCCTGGACGTTTTCCCGCGCTTGGATGCATGTTTCATTTTCTCGCATTATCTCCGCTCTTAAACTCGCCTCCTCGGTTGCGCTGCCAAGCGCCATTTGCATAATATTTGCAGTTGTAATTAGCTGATGAGCATCTCCCGGTCTTTCTCCCCTCCCCTCCTCTCCCTCTCCCCCCCCCCCGCCCTTTGTTTTGCCTGCAGTTTGGGTCTTCAGAGGCTAGCAAGTCTTTTTTTTCTCTCTTCCAATATTATGACTGTCCCCGATAGGATATTGAATATCTCACATCTGCCGTTCATTAAAAAAAAGGAAAGAAAGAAAACACCACCACCCTCTTACCAGAAAATTTCAGAAAGGGAGGGGGGAAGGAGAGCGTGAATAGGAGAGTCCTTCCTCACAGACAAAATGGGAGGAAGACTTTGGGCGAGACCCAACACTGGACACACTCAGAATGGGCCCATTGAAATCAATGGGCAATTTAACACTCTGAGCATGGCTAAGGTTGATCGTCACCCGCTATCAGGCGCCATCCGATCACTGAACGAGAAAAATAAAACCTCACTATGTCAGCAAGTTTCCTTTGATGTGCATCCGCAGAGCTGTGGAGTTTTGTCTTAGTGGGACATTTCCAGGTAAGGCGGAGACCCTAAACGCTCGCGGGACAGGAAAGAAAATACTAGGGCTAGGGGTTGGTTCACACGTGACGGCGTCATTCTCGGGTGTTGACTTGCACGTGTGAATGGTCCCGCGACGAGCAAACCCCGCATCTGGGCCTTTCCCGCTTGGGATGGCCATCAAGGGACAAGTTCGAGAGGCTGTTCCAGTAGTCCGGAGGATGCCCGTTTTCGGCTCTCGAACCTGTGCCCTTTCAGACGTTGTTGAACTACAGCTCCCATCACCCCTGCCCATTGGTCGTGCGGACTGGGGTTGAGGGAGGTGGCAGTCCAACAAAATCTAGAGGGACACAGGTTCCCCGCCACGACCATTCCATTCTCTTCACACGTGACGTTTCCCCTGCAAGGACGTGCACGCTGCAGACCCCGTTTTACCCGGAGGTTGAACCCCCCTGGAATACTCAGGACTCTTCCAGTGCCATTGTACGCTGTTGTAGGGGAAATGTCGCGCGTGAAAGGCAGATTAAATTCAAGGCATTTTACTATCCAGACGCCCACGCGACCAGGGCAATCCCCACTAGCGTGCCAGCCCAAAACTCATTTATCGAAAGTTAAGTCAGTGCATTGGAGCTCGGCAGGAGAACTTACTGCCTTTCATGTGGGCACCTCAGTGATTCCTCATATTGAACCCTTTCACCCCGAAGGACTTGCATTTAAATTAAACCTGTTTAATTCTATTGAAACCCATGGGTCGAATTGAGTAGGCTCAAAACGCAACTTCCGATGAACCGATCTGCACTTCCTGACACCATCCGCTCCTGCCCTCACCACCAAGGGTCTAATTCGGAACCTATCTGGACCAATGTTATTTTACTCCGCATTAATGAATCTGGAGTTCCGGGCCCCATCCGATTTTGCTCTTGGCCATAGCTAAGGTGGAATCGAATCCGTTTAGCCCTAGACGAAAACTGTGTGTGTGTGTGTGTGTGTGTGTGTGTGTGTGTGGATGGGTTCGAAATCTACCCCGTACAAAAAAAGAAAGAAGCAAAAACCATCACTCAGAGGAGTAATATACAGAATTAAGTGGCTTCCTATATACTCCTAAATAATCCCGATCCTAAATCTCCTGCCTTGGATCAATGGATTACATTAAAAAAAACAAGGACTATAAACCAGTTAACATGAAATGCTTGGGATGAAACCGAAGTCTCCTTTTTTTTCTAAGGGAAAAGAAACAACAAAAATGTGATTGTAAGCCACTTGGTGACCGAGACCTGTTTTTTAACCCCATTATAGAAGTCTGGACAGCGCTAAACCCACTGAGAGATCTAACAGCGGCAACAATCACCAATTGTGCTGTGAATTTGACTGGTGTAGAGATCGCAACCATACTGAGTTTTGGCTTAAACTCAACCGGCTTGACTCAAGTCTAGTAGGACCAAGGTACCAACCTTCTAAGGTGACTGGAATTAACAGGCTTGAAAGCAGCCTCAAGAGGAATGAATTTGCATTCATTAACTGAGTTGGGGCTGGTGTGGAAGAAAATGCAATTGCTTTAGAGCAGGCATGGGGAACTTTTGGCCCTCCAGGCGTTGCTGAACTACAACTCCCGCCAGCACCAGCCAATGGCCCGGGAGGATGGGAATTGTAGTTCGTCAACATCTGCAGGGCGAAAGGTTCTCCCGTGCCTGCCTGGCTTAGAGGAATGGAGAGATCTTTTTTTTTTGCATGCGTCACATACCGTTTACTCTCGAGTAGTCACATTAAGAGGCAGAAGGGGCGGAACCAGACTAAGGAGACCGTGGTGTGGAGAACCATCGCTCTTTCTTACTTACTTCTTTATTTATTTATTAAATATAGACCGCTTTATCATTAAAAAATATCAAAGCAGTTCACAACTTTTCCCTTCGGATTTTATTCTCTTCCAAAACACTCTAAAGGAAAAAAATTGCACCGGATACTTCTTTTAAAAAGTAATTTTAAAAGTCTTACGACGAGTTCCCACGCATATTTAAGATGAACCGCCTCTCGATCCTAATAAATACGCTTGGACTCGATCCAGTCACAGAGGGACACTTAACGATGTAATCCTAGCCATGTCTTCTCAGAAGTAAATCCCATTGAATTCAGTGGGGCTCACTCCCAGGTAAGCAGGTGTTGGATTGCAGCCTTGCGATGACAGTTTCGCTTTCGCTGGGTGGGGCCCAATACTTACTGAAAGTAAAAAGTCCCGTTTTTAGTAAACTCAGCCTATTATTGGGTGGCGATCCAATCAGGGCAACGAAACCTTTGTCACTGATTGCAGAAAATATATCTGTTTATTGCATTGTTGAATGGAAATTAGTCATTTGAAAACTCACTTAAAACCTAGTTTATATCTTAATAATCAGTGATACATATATATTTATGTACCGAACATTCATCTTAAAGACCCTGGACAAAATATCCAGACTGAAGGAAGGACTTTGACTGCCCCATTGATTTCACTGGGGCGATTTAAGGCTGCAGTCCTCACTAACCTTTTTTTTAAAATAGATTTCACTGAAATCAATTAAGTTGCCTGTTTGAGAATAAACACTCCATTGAAATCAAGAAAACATTTTTTTCTCCTTTCAGTAATATTTCACATTGCTATCTGTGGTTGAAATCTTATATGCTTTTACTTGGGAGTAAGGTCGTTTGAAAGGATGGGGCCTGCGTCTGTTAAAAGGGATCAGGTGGTTAAAAGGGCCCTGTTTTGGTCAGGCTGGGGCCTTCATCAGAATGGCTTCTGCAAAGATAATTCCAATTTGACTAAACTTTTAGAGTTCTTTTGTGGGGTGAGCATCAATAAGCATTCTGATAGGGATATCTGAGATATAGGGCTTGCTTGGACTTTCAGAAAACTGTTGTCAAAGTCCCTAAGTAGAGGCTTTTGAATAAACTTATGGGGCAAAAGCTCAAGTCCTCATGAACTGGTAACATGAAGCAGAGAAAAAGAATAAATGGACAGTTCTCACCTCGGAAGTATGTAAGAAATAGGGTGCCCCAAGGATTTGTGTTTGGACCCATGCATTTCAACTTGTTCAGGGTTATGTATTTTGAACTCTATAGTTCCCATGAGCCCCAGGCAGCTGTGGGAGTTGTAGTTTGAAATAGCTGGGGGGCACCAGGTTGGGGAATGCCGACCTCAGATTAGAGGCAAAGGGGGGGGGCAGCCATGTTTAGAGCATAGCTGTCAACTTTTCCCTTTTCTTGCGAGGAATCCTATTCGGAATAAGGGAATTTCCCTTTTTAAAAAAAGGGAAACGTTGACAGTTATGGTTTACAGACCACACAAAATTATTCACGGCAAGAATAAGAAAATGTGAGTGTGATTGTGCTCCAAAGGGATCTCTCCAGACTGGGAAGATGAGCAGAGAACCGTACAGCATGAGACTCAAAGTTGTGGGTTCAGCTTTTGCCACATTGGGCAAAAGATTCCTGCCTTGCAGGGGGTTGGGCTAGATGACCCCCGTGGTCCCTTCCAACTCTGCAGTTCTATGATTCCGTGAAATGCGAGCTGTGGCTCAACACAAGGATGTGTGTAAAGTGGGGGGTGGGGTGGAGAACTGCAGTGCTCCAGAAATTGGGAATTGGGAGTTCAACAACATCTGGAGGGATTCAGGTTCCTCAAGCCTGCTGTACAGTGAACCACTCCTTCTTTGGCGATCACTCGTAGCTGAGTAAGATTGTCTTCCATAAACACGGTTTTAACAATGAGTCTGTAACTTATGACTGTGGAGGCCAATTCTGGATCCACACGTCCTTCCACAGTGGGGACATTGGTTTCCAGGCGGGAGTTGACCACAGTGTGGATTTGCCAAGCGTGCCTTCCTCTTAGCACGTTTCTCCCTTGCGTCCTGAGTTCGGGTGTCTTCAAAGCCCATGACACCTTTGGCTGTTCTCCAACTGGAGCACACTAGGGCAAGAAACCCTCACCACGTGTGTGTACAGAACTGGCAGGGACTGACCAGGAAGGAGAACTTTGGGCTGCTGAGATATAGCACAATGAAAAAGGTCGACCCTGTGTGTGTGGCAGCTGTGAAAAGGAAAGGAAAGGGAAAGGATGGATAGCACAATTGCACACATCACAACGCCCTTACGCAAATCTATATGTTGCATCGCAGCTAATAAAGAGGGAACACGTGTGTGGACTGCTCGTCATCGATCCACCACTAACCCGCTATAACTCTGCGCCAAGGACATAATGCAGAACAGACCCGCAAAGGAACCCTTCAGCAATCGAAGGGGTCGTCATTCTAGTGCCATTAAACTCCAACTTTTATACCCTGCACTTTTTTCACCCATGTGTGCGTAATCTACCTCTCTCTGAGGACCGCCAAGCGGCAGACAAAGTGGACTCCAGCCTTTAAGGTGCCACGAAAGACAGCCTCTCTGTCTTGTGGGCTTTTTAAACAAAAAAACAAAACAAAACTGCAAACTGCAAACTGACTAACGCCTCTGCAAATGGACGCACCACCCACACGCATAGGCAAAAGCGGGCGAGAGAGATTAAAGTTGGAGTAAATGGGAAAGGCGAGAGCGCGCGAGGGAGATCCTTTTCCATTCTTCCTCGCTCTGCCTCCTCGGTGTCTGGACATTTGGTGCTGGGCGGGGAGGCGGAGGCGCGCGCAAAGAATCGGGGCTGTTATTAGCCGGCAGGGTTATTAAAGTCCTTAATGAATGAGTGTTTGTGAGATCCGAGGTGGGGGAGAGAGAGAAGGAAAGAGGAGGAGGAGGCGGGGAAAAGGCCGAGGGGACTCGACTTTCATGCCAATCTCCTGGAACAAATAGCGAACATTTAACGTTTACACCCTGCCTGGCGACTCGCTGGCGCTCGGCGGACTCCTGATCCGTCCCCGAGACGTCCAGGGAGCTTTTGGAGAGGACTAGAGTTTCCAGCTATCAGGTTCTCGCGATCTGCTCCCCTCCGCCCTTCGCGCAGAGGGCTTGGGTTTCAGGGCTGCGCTGGCCCGGGGTCTGCAGCAGCGCCAAGGCGCGCTTCCCCGCGAAGCGCTGTCAAGGAGGCCGATGGTGGTGGCGCAGGGGGGGCCCGAGGTCAAGGCGGGCTGGGCAGCCGGAGCCGCCGCGGAGGCCGGAGCAGAGGCTTCTGGGAAGACACAGGGAAAGAAGAGGGGCTTGGAACAGGAAGGGTGGGAAGGGGAGAGGCAGTGCGGCCTAGGGGTTTCAGCCCACAGGGGAGGGAAAGATTGGGGTGGGCGTTTTACGCACGGGTTGCGTTTCCAGCAACCTGCGCCGTTTGCCAAGGGGCGAGCCTTGTCGCGCGTGCCAGATTCCCCCCCCCCCGTTTCTTTCTGAGAAAGGCAGAAAGACCCATCTCGCGTTACAGACAGCCCCCATCCTCAACACGGGACATACGAAGCTGCCTTGTACGGAAGACAGTCCATCTGGTTCTCCAGAATTTCAGGCGGGGAGTCTCTCCCAGCCCTTCTGCATGCAGGACAGATGCTCCGTTGCGGAGCTGCATCCTTTCCCTCAGACCGACAAGGCTTGGTCTGAGGATTTGAGCGCAGAGAGAACCCCCTTTACCTAACCGCTTCTGATGTTTTAAACAACTCTTTTTTCTTTGATGGTGTATTGCTGTAGGGGGCTGTTGTTTAACACGAAATATATATATTTTTCTGCCCTAAAAGGGGTGGGGTTAGAACTATTTTCTTAAGATATGTAAATGAGTTTTAGCCTTCTTTTAACTTCCCTCTTTAAAACCCACTTAATAACCTGGGTGAGAAAATGTGTATATTAATCATTCATTTTATTAAAGGAGAAGAGGATTCTGAGCACATAAGTAAGCCAAGAGGTCCAGCAATGAGAGGGGTGGGCAAGTTCCTTATGGGGGCCCTTGCCCCTTCTTTCCCCTCTGGTGCTATCTATGAATGAGCGGCCCTCTCTGTCAGAAATAATGGAAACTGTATGATCATGTACTTGTGCTTCAAAGCTGAGATGTCTCTGTTTCACACATGCAAACCATCACTTGGAAGTTGCAGACATCAGGTGATACCTGTTGCCTCTTTTAGTGGGGTGACTCTTATAAGACCTGTTTTTTATTTGTAGAGATGGGGGGGGTAGTTTTTCATTGGTTGGTTTGTGGTAATTGGTTTTAGTGTTTATATTGGATTTGTAAGCTGCTTTGGGTCATTTTGTAAGAAAAGGGACTAAATAATAATAATAAATAATGCAAACCAGCACCAATCATTAGAAAACATTCCAGTCACCAGTTATAGTTATAATTATAGTTATAGTTACACATTTATTAAATAATCAAACTTCTATTCTGTCCTTTGTTGGGGGATTATGGGGCGGTTTACAATATAAAAGCACAAAAATGTATAACATAATAACCAATAAAAGACTGCACACATACCCCAGTTTAAAAGCCCATAGATAGTTTAATCAATCAAAGGCCTGGGAGATGAATATATATAATGAAGGCACCAGACGAGCCTCCCTGGGGAGAGCATTGCGCAAGTGGGGAGCCACCACAGAAAAGGCCCGTTCTTGTGTTGTCACCCTCAAGACTTCTTGTGGAAGGGCCTCAGATGATTATTGCAGGATGTGGGGCAGTTTATATGGGGAGAGGTGGTCCCAGTGGTGTAGCGTGGGTTGTCAGCACCCGGGGCAAGGCAAGTAATTTGCGCCCCCTAACCCATGGATTTGCACCCCCTAACCCGTGGATTTGCGCCCCCTAACCCTAGCCCCCAGATGTTGCACCCAGTGCGGCCGGCCCCCCTGCACCCCCCACGCTACGCCACTGGGTGGTCCTTGAGGTATTGGAGTCCTGAGCCATTTAGGGTTTATAGATCAAAACCAGCACTTTGAATTGAGCCCGGAAACTAATTGGCAGCCAGTGCAATCAGGCCAGGATCAGTGTAATATACTCAAACCGTCTTGCTACAATGAGCAACCTGACTGCTGAATTCTGCACCAGCTGAAGTTTGGGAACCATCTTCAGAAGAAGCTCCTTGTGTAACGTGTTGCAGTAATCTAACCTAGAGATTACCAGAGCCTAGAAAACAGAAGTTAGGCTATCCCTGTCCAGATAGGGGCGTAGCTGGGCCACCAGCCAAAGCTGATGGAAGGCACTCTGGGCCACTGAGGCCACCTGTGCCTCAAGTGACAGCAAAGGATCTGGAAGTAACCTAACTCCAAGCTGTGTAAATGCTCCTGCAGTGGTTCTCAACCTGTGGGTCCCCAGATGTTGTTGGACTGCAACTCCCATCACCCCTGAGCTCTGGTCCTGCTAGATAGGGATGATGGGAGTTGTAGTCCAACAACATCTGGGGACCCACAGGTTGAGAGCTGCTGCTAGAGGGTGTTCAACCTCATCAAGAGCAAGCTACCTCCCATCCATCTGGTCTAGGGAATCACCCACTAACAGGGCCCCAGTCTTGTGAGCCATGGAACCTCCATGCTCAAGGGGAGTATACGCGGGTGGCGCTGTGGTCTAAACCACTGAGCCTCTTGGGCTTGCCGATTGGAAGGTTGGCGGTTCGAATTCCCGCAACAGAGTGAGCTCTCATTGCTCTGTCCCAGCTCCTGCCAACCTAGCAGTTGGAAAGCACACAAGTACAAGTAGATAAATAGGTACCGCTCCAGCGGGACGGTAAACACCGTTTCTGTGCACTTTGGTTTCCATCATGGTGTCACATTGCGCCAGAAGTGGTTTAGTCAGGCTGGCCACATGATCTGGAAAGCTGTCTGTGGACAAACGCCGGCTCCCTCGGCCTGAAAGCAAGATGAGCCACAACCCCATAATCGCCTTTGACTGGACTTAACCGTCCAGGGGTCCTTTACCGTTTTACCTATACCTTTGAATTTCAGTTGCTGTTGAGGTGAAGGGGACAAGCAATGGCAGGAAGGCTGATTGCACTCTTGATAAGAGAATGTAGAGCTAGTTAAACCAAGGATGGGGAATAATTTTGTCCCCAAGGGTAGCACACAGTGGCGGAATTCTGATAACTAACTTTCAGAAGAGGTGGGCAGCTACCCTTGCAGTCTTCAAAAGAGGTGTGCTTGGCACCTTCATGATACCACTGTCAGCGAATGCTGAATATCTGCCACTTCACCCTGGCCTTTGACACCTGAGATGTACGTATATTTTTCAGGACTTGCCAAATTTCTGTGGTTGTGAGTTGTTTCAGTGTTGTGTTCGAATGGCTGTAAGCTGCTCTGGGTCCTTAGTGTGAAGGACAGATGATAACAACAACAACAACAACAACAACAACAACAACAACAACAACAACAACAACAACAACACCCAAACAAACAACAAACACCACATAACACATCAATGAACCACACTAAAATGCATGAAGTGAGAACTGGACCATAAAGAAGGCTGATCGCCGAAGAATGGATGCTTTTGAATGATGGTGCTGGAGGAGACTCTTGAGAGTCCCATGGACTGCAAGAAGATCAAACCTATCCATTCTGAAGGAAATCAGCCCTGAGTGCTCACTGGAAGGACAGATCCTGAAGCTGAGACTCCAGTATTTTGGCCACCTCATGAGAAGAGAAGACTCCCTGGAAAAGACCCTGATGTTGGGAAAGATGGAGGGCACAAGGAGAAGGGGACAACAGAGGACGAGATGGTTGGACAGTGTTCTCAAAGCTATCAGCATGAGTTTGACTAAACTACAGGAGGCAGTGGAAGACAGGAGGGCCTGGCGTGCTCTGGTCCGTGGGGTCACGAAGAGTCGGGCGCGACTAAACAACAACAAAATGCATAGCTGAAAACTGATCAGGTAAACCAAATCAAAAGTAGGTAACATCCCACTCCTAATCTTACCCCTCCCCTCCCAGATTCAGTTAAGAGTACCCAATTCAGCAAGTTATATTGCATGCATTACTTCCTGCAGCAAAGAGACAGACATTTTATTTATTATTTGAGTTATTATTTGGATTCGAAAGTCAGTTTTCCCCCAGAATGGAAAAAATGCACGATTTCCCCCAGTTATGTTAATATAATCCAGAAAAAGAGTGCCAGACCACAGCGGGGGAGGGGGAAACGGAATCCACTAACTTTGCTTTCCCTTTTGACAGTTTCATTGCAAAGGTCAGTTTTTCTACCATGGCCACATTCCAGATATGAAGCCTTGCTTCCAGGATCATAGTTTCGGCTAATTTCTAGGCTTTAGCTATCTCTAGCCTAGCTACCATTAATAAAAAGGATATAAGAGGCTGATACAGTGCATCACTTCTCCCTTCCCATACGTTGTATGACCAGGCAGAGGGCCTTCCCGCCCTGTGGAACGCCCTCCCATCAGACGTCAAGGAAAGAAACAACTGTCTGACTTTTAGAAGACACCTGAAGGCAACCCTGTATCAGGAAAATTTTAATGTCTAATGTTTTACAATTTTTGATGTGCTGTAAGCTGCCCAGAGTGGCTGGGGAAACTCAGGCAAATGGGTGGGGTATGATGATGAGGATGAGGATGATGACGACTCAGTTATTTCCCCTTTATCTTCCTCTCTATCAATATTTTGATTTGCAAGCTCTTTGGGGCAGGAAGTTCTTAAAAAGAAAAGTTGTTCTGCAAAGCATCATCCATGCTATATGTGTGGCAATCAGTGGGAACTGCAACTATTATGATGGTGATAACGGTGGTCATATAGAGGCTGTAAATAACACTGATTTGAACACACAGGACATTGGTGGTTAGCATGAAACAGAAGATGGAGGGCTTGTTCACATGCTACCCTTTAACCAGGCACAGGTGATCTCCCCTTTTGTTAGGGGAGGGCAGAACTTCAGTTAACTATGTATTTTTATTGATTTGGGAGGGGAGCTGCCCACCTGGCTACGCCTATGTGTGCAAGTGTTTGCGTGGAATAGCGTACATTTGCTGATTTGTAGAGCTCAGTCACTGTGTACTCTGGTAGACAGACAGCTCACCCCTCAATGATATGACCTGCCAATAGTTGTAGGAGTGAGCAGCCCAAGTGTTTGTGTACACAGGTTGTGTGCTCATCGAATGCAACATGCAAATACCCTACAGTCAAAGTCCTATAGCTGCTGTATATAAGTGCTTAACGTATCATGATTGAAGAAGATTGCAAAGCAAAGGTTCATTTTTCTGGAATCTCACTGGCCCTTTCATTTGACCATGGCAGCATGAAGGAGGTTAAGGCTTACTCTTACTAGGGAGTAAATGCCACCGAAACCAATATGACTTACTTATGAGTAAAATCTTTAAGGGTTGCGATGCATGGCTTACCCAGATGTAAACCCTATGAACCAGAGGGATGTATAGGATTACATTGCACATCTCTGATACACTATTGCATGGAGGGGGGGGGGACTCCTAGTCTGATGGTCCGGCGCTGTAGTATAAACCCCTTAGCCTCTTGGGCTTGCCGATTGGAAGGTCGGCGGTTCGAATCCCTGCAACAGAGTGAGCTCCCATTGCTCTGTCCCAGCTCCTGCCAACCTAACAGTTTGAAAGCATGCCAGTGCAAGTAGATAAGTAGGTACCACTGCAGCTGGAAGGTAAACAGCATTTCTGTGCGCTCTGGTTTCCGTCATGGTGTCCCGTTGCGCCAGAAGCGGTTTAGTCATGCTGGCCACATGACCTGGAAAGCTGTCTGTGGACAAACGCCGGCTCCTTTGGCCTGAAGTGAGATAAGCGCCGCAACCCTATAGTCACCTTTGACTGGACATAACTGCCCAGGGGTCCTTTACTTTTACCTTTATTTTAACATCCATGCCAACACGACCTTACAAGGGGCCCCTCGGGACTTTGTGGAAAGCATGGCCTCCATGGGGTTGTCCCCAAATAAGTTTGGCCCAACTCCTAGCCATAGAAATGCCTTAGATCTGATGTTCACCTCTCAGGAAGTGGGTGAGCTGACACTAAGTTCCACTACAACAAAAAAAGTGGCATGGTCAGATCACTTCTTGGTGCAGCTAGACTTCTCTGTGAGCCTTCCCCTCTTCAGAGAGGTAGGACTGATTCAAATGATCCATCCCTACCACTTAATGGACCCAAATGGCTTCCAGAGAGTGGTAGGGGATGCCTTATCCCATGTTGATGGCCTTTCAGCTGATTCCCTGGTGGCCTGCAGGAATGCAGAGTTAACACCAAGAAGAACTGTTTGACAGTGGAATGGTCTCCTTCAGGAGGTTGTGGGCTCTCCTTCCTTGGAGGTTTTGAAGCTGAGGTTGGATGACCATCTGTCATGGATACTTTAGCTGAGATTCCTGCATCCTGCATGGCCCTCAGGGTCCCTTCCAACTCTATGAGGCTATTGGTCCATCTATCTCAGACTTCCTCAAACTTGGCCCTCCAGATGTTTTTGGCCTACAACTCCCATGATCCCTAGCTAGCAGGACCAGTGGTCAGGGATGATGGGAATTGTAGTCTCAAAACATCTGCAGGGCTGAGTTTGAGGAAGCCTGATCTAGCTCAATACTGCCTACACTGGATGGCAGTTGCTCTCCAGGGCTGCAGGCGGGATTCTCTCCCAGCCATACCTGGAGATGTCGCAACTGAGTAGTAGAGTGGCTGCCTTGAAAGCCTAATGTCCCAATGGCATCTTCAGATAGGATGTTTAGTAACAATGATAATTTATTATTTGTACCTCGCCCATCTGGCTGGGTGGCTTCCAACAAAGATTAAAAATACATTAAAATGTCACACATTAAAAACTTCCCTGAACAGGGCTACCTTCAGATGTCTTCTAAATGTCAGGTAATTGTTTATCTGTTTGACATCTGGTGGGAGGGCATTCCACAGGGCAGGTGCCACTACAAAGAAGGCCCTCTGCCTGGTTCCTTGTAGCTTTGCTTCTCACAGTGAGGGAACCGCCAGAAGGCCCTCAACAAACACTGGACCTCAGTGTCTGAGGAGAATGATGGGGGTGGAGATGCTCCTTCAGGTATACAGAAGGGGTTTGTTAGACAAGACAAACTGGTTTAATTTGCATAGGGAAGGGGAGACGTCTTAGGAAGGGGCTAGAGGCATGTTATAGGCAGCTTCAAACAGATAGCCATTCCGGGTGGAACTGGATTGCTTAGAAACAGAGGAAAGTTATAAGTGAAGTTCTTAAGAAGTTTTGACTGGGATGAAGAGCTGTGCTTTTACTATCAGAACAGCTAGGCTTCGTCCCTCAAAGAGGGTTGGTTAGTAAAATTCCAGTTTTCTTTCCATCATTCCTCATCTTTATTTCCAGTTCAAGAAATACATGGTTACAGGATGCCTCCTCCCAACAATAAGCAATATTCTGTGAACCGCCTTGAGACCCCTGGGTATAGGGTGGTATATACATTAAAATAAAATAATAATAATAATAATAATAATAATAATAATAATAATAATAATAATAATAATAATAATAATATAATACAGTGGTACCTCGGGTTAAGGACTTAATTCGTTCTGGAGGTTCGTTCTTAACCTGAAACTGTTCTTAACCTGAAGCACCACTCCCTTGGCCAGTAAAGCGAGATGAGCGCCGCAACCCCAGAGTCGGCCAGAACTAGACCTAATGGTCAGGGGTCCCTTTACCATAATGGCTGGTATCATCTTCTATTTCCTTTTTAAAAATCATCTACCCCCCCATCTGAGACGCACAAAACGCATATTTCTCTTTATTGCATTTATTCATCACTTTCTCAAAAAAAATAAATCTCAACATCCACAAACAAAAAATGTATTTCTATTTATTGCTTTTATTCATCGCTTTTTCATTTATTAAATTCATTCATTCAATGCAATTCATTTATTGCATTTATTCATCACTTTTTACCAATATATATAAAACTCTAAGCATCTTACAAATATATATATATAGTGTCAGCAGCTTGTTGAACATTGAAAGCCAAATACCCAGAACAAACGCAACAGAAGAAAAAAATTCTGGCATATCATGATGCAGTAATAATATTTCTACATATATCAAGAGCAACAGACAGGAGGACGGATCCCATATATCACATCACAGAGGACACAGATAGATGCAGCCGCCTACAAATATGCCTCCGACCCATGTGTGTGTATAATATATACATATATTCTGTATCCCACTAAGGGAGCCTTTCCGGAGAAATTTCTCAAATACAGCAGTGTAATTTCTCCGCTGATTTTGATTGACATGCTGTCCCTGGGATCATGTGTTAATCCCTTCCTCACTCAAGCCTTTTCATAACTCATTTCTCTCTGCTAGATGGAAACTCTGATGGTTACCGAGGCAACCATGATAGCGCTAAGCCATTTCCCTCTCTGCAAGGAGACCATTATTCCGCCTGCATAGACCATTTGCAACAAAGGTCGCAGCAAAGTCATCCCCAGCACAGCACACGTTTATTAAACTTTTATTCTTTGTTTCCCTCTGTCCGTCCCTCCTCTGCCCACCCCACCCCAACCTCTGCTTGCAACTCTCTTTTCTTAACTGAGATGCTAGTTTGGCACTTGCATATATATATATATATATCTATGAATGAGAAGGGAGGGGGCCCGCACTCAGCAACGCAGGCCGCAATAACGGAGGCAGATAATATTGTTCCTGAATTGCATACACATACAAAATAATAATAAAAATAAGGCCAAATCGAGAACCTGGAGCCTGGGCAGAGCATGTTTACACAGGCAGGCTTCACATCAGTGATTTTGGTTTGCCTTTTGTCCCTTCGGTTCGGTGAGGAAGTTTACAAAAAAAACCCAAAATAAATAAAAACAAGGAAATTAAAATGTTCAAGAAATCGATGTAGGGCATGAAAGGGAGCCAGACTTTTGAATGGCACGAACCATGTTGCTTGAAGGGAAGGATTAATATATTAGCTTTCCCATCCAAAAAAACCGATATCCGCCTTAATATCTGATTATAATGGGTGTTATCCGGCAACTCCTGCAGCCAAGCTGGTGCAAATATGTTGCAATGCTTTCCTTTGGACCATGTCAATGAGGCCAAGAGAAGTGTATTGTCATCTGGGCAGCCCAGGTCCTCCATGCACGCTGCCCAGGCTTGTGCTGCCTGGAGAGGTCACTTCCGGCTGCTAATGCAACGGTTTGACTTCACTCCTGGAGGCTTACTCCATTGTCTCTCAAGATAGACAGATGCCAACAACAAGATGCCAGAAAAGATGGAGTCCATTTAAGGCATAAGAGTCACCACCTAATGGGGTGGGTGCGGCTCTGTAAATGAAATGATGATGATGATAATGATTTGTTATTCATACCCCGCCCCATCTGGCTGGGTTTCCCCAGCCCAGTGGCGTAGCGTGGTGGGTGCAGGGGGGCCCGGCCGCACCGGGCACAACATCTCGGGGTTAGGGTTAGGGGGCGCAAATCCATGGGTTAGGGGGCGCAAATTACTTGCCTTGCCCCGGGTGCTGACAACCCACGCTACGCCACTGCCCCAGCCACTCTGGGTGGCTCCCAACAGAATATTAAAAACACGATAAAACATCAAACATTAAAAACTTCCCTAAACAGGGCTGCCTTCAGATGTCTTCTAAAAGTCAGATACAGTCATACCTTGGTTTTCGAACCGCTTAGTTCTCAAATGTTTTGGCTCCCAAACTATTTTTGGAAGCTGAACATCCGACAGGGCTTTCACAGCTTCTGATTGGTTACAGGAGCTTCTTGCAGCCAACCCAAAGCCGCGCTTTGGTTTCCGAAAGTTTTGGAAGTCTAATGGATTCCATTCTACTTCCAAAGTATGACTGTGGTTGTTTATTTCTTGGACATCTGATGGGAGGGCGTTCCACAGGGTGGGCACCACTACCGAGAAGGCCCTCTGGCTTCTTAGACTCTCACTTCCAACCCCATGACCATGGGCCATGTTGACTGGGGCTGATGGGAGTTGGAGTGCAACAAGAGGGTCTCCATCCCAGTCCCAACCAATGCTTTGAGACCATGGCCCAGAATTCCACGATGATGGGGTCACCCATTCTCCCTGAGGTTTAGAACTGGAGACTCAGGGGGTGGGGCTTGGGAGTTAGTAGGTGGGACTTGTCAGGTCAAGGGGCGGAGTCCAGCTGGATCAGAGCAGAGGGTTTATGACTGCAGTCTGGCTGCTCCTGTTGCCCCATAAAGCCTGATGACCATAAATGTAAAGTAAAGGGACCCCTGATCATTAGGTCCAGTCATGGCCGACTCTGGGGCTTTGGTGCTCATCTCGCTTTATTGGCTGAGGGAGCCGGCGTACAGCTTCTGGGTCATGTGGCCAGCATGACTAAACCGCTTCTGACGAACCAGAGCAGCACACGGAAATGCTGTTTGCCTTCCCGCCAGAGCGGTACCTATTTATCTACTTGCACTTTGACGTGCTTTCGAACTGCTAGGTTGGCAGGAGCAGGGACTGAGCAACGGGAGCTCACCCCGTCACAGGGATTTGAACCACCAACCTTCTAATTGGCAAGTCCTAGGCTATGTGGTTTAACCCACAGTGCCACCCTGCGTCCCTTTTGATGACCATAGGGTGGAACTAATAGCAATTCCTCTCAGACTGAGCAGAAAATAGCCCACTCTCTTGGTGCTGGCTCCTCCGCCTAGAGTTTTGCTCCTTCCATTGGACGCCCTGAGACAAATAAGTCTGAAATTCTGATAGTCTTTAAGCACCCAGTGTCTTGTATAAATCAGACCCATTTTCTCCCATGTGACTGAATGGCTGAAAGAGGTGGACTTTGGCCATATGGCGCCTTGAGCAAGGACAAAGTTTGGCACCCCCCTAAATATTTCTTATTTTCAAAACAATTCTTATTTTGCAGGGACATCCACGGATTTACAGAACCCACCCCGCTTTCTGATTTGATCCCAGAATTTCCCGCTTTTCCTTAGGATGTCCATATTTTCATCGGAGAAATGTTGGTGGGTATGGAATGGCTGTAATCACATTTCCACTCGGTCACCTTTTCCTGGTGTCGCACCGAATGCTTTTTTTCTGCCTGGCATTTATTTTGGACCTATTATTGTTACCTTGATGATCACAAGGAAAGGAAAAGCACTGTGATCATGCGTGGCTGTTTCCCTGTTGCATTCGAAGCTCTACAGTCCGATGGCCAATCAGGGCTCTAGAGTATTATTTATTGCATTCGGCGTTTGCCATCAGTCATGGGGGCGGGGGAGGGGAACTTAACAAAGACACGGCGGGGTTTATCTATAAGCAGCTAAACAAACACGTCTTGCTCCTCCGTTATCTACTTGTTAACAAAATGCTATTGGGCGGCTCGAAACATCAGCATTTACTGCGCGAGGGCCCTTTATCCAGGATGATGTATAGAGAGGCCCATCAATTAGTGCAGAGGATTTGTTGATATATCTGCCATATATTCCCTTCTCTTCCCCAAAGCTCCCCTGATTTCTATTTATTTATTTATTTATTTATTTATTTATTTATTTATTTATTTATAATAAAAAAATTCCTTCCAGTAGCACCTTAAAGACCAACTAAGTTAGTTCTTGGTATGAGCTTTCGTGTGCATGCACACTTCTTCAGATACACTGTGCATGCACACAAAAGCTCATACCAAGAACTAACTTAGTTGGTCTTTAAGGTGCTACTGGAAGGAATTTTTTTTATTTTGACTATGGCAGACCAACACGGCTACCTACCTGTAACTGGAACCATGGAAGGCACCTTATTTATTTATATTCAGAATAGCAAATTTAATCCAGCGCACCACAGCTTTCAAATATTTGAAGACCCAATCTAGTTTTTGTAGCCTCGACTGGCACGGCGACCTTGAGCCCGCTCAAACTTGTGGCCCTTGGATCTGATGTATGGCTTAGTGTGGCTGTGTGGGGTTCCAGGGGCCTTGCCTGTAAACTTCGCGAGCCTTCCTGGGTCCAGAAAGCAGCACAGTTCCTTGGCCCTTGGGGGCAGCCATGGCCAACTGGTCAAAAGTCATGATCTGGCCACCAGCTTTCAGGATGCGGGTACGGGCTCCTCGGATCACTCTCAGGGCACAAACCTTCAGTTTGGGGATTTCCTGGATGCGAACATCATCGGTCACTGTACCCACCACGACAGCAGTTTTGTTCTCCCGGCCTGGGAGCTTCATCTTACGGATCATGCGGGAAACGGACAGCGGAGGCCTGTTGGTGTGACTCATAAAGAGCCGTTTCAGAATCACCTTGTTGAATTTTGCATTGGTTCGTCGAGCAAGAAATCTGTAGAGCTTGACCAGGAGGCGAAGGTAGATATCCTGACTCTTAGGCTCTTTGCGTCGAACCTTCCGGTCCTTGTTGTGGCGTATGTCGACTCCCATGGCAGCGTCAGCGGCGCCCGAAAAAAAGGGCTGATTTCTTTATTTTTAATTTTTGAAAACAATGTTGTGGTCCGTCTCGTGTACTGGGTAGCTGTTGAACATGCATGCCATGGAAGGGATGATCAATTAAACCATAGGAGCATGATTAAATCTTAGGAAGGTGCCTTGTACCAGGACAGATTCTTGGTCCTTTGATGCCAGAGTTGGGCCACATGTTCCCAGTTCATCACACACCTGTGTGCATTGTGCCAGCACAGTTACTTTGATCAGAGTACAGTGGTACCTCGGGTTAAGAACTTAATTTGTTCTGGAGGTCCGTTCTTAACCTGAAGCACCACTTTAGCTAATGGGGCCTCCTGCTGCTGCTGCTGCGCAATTTCTATTCTCATCCTGAAGCAAAGTTCTTAACCTGAGGTACTATTTCTGGGTTAGCGGAGTCTGTAACCTGAAGCGTCTGTAACCTGAAGCATCTGTAACCCGAGGTACCACTGTATGTTATTGAGAATCTCAAAGTGGACAAGTTCCCCTGCGACTACAGAGGCAAGAATGTTACTTGCCCCAAAATGGAAAGAAGCAGAAGTCTCAGCAAAGGAAGAATGGATACAGAAACTTGTGGAATATGCAGAAATGGTGAAACTTACCAGAAAAAAAAGAAATCAAGATAATGGAAATGGTTTATTGAATATTTACAGATAAATTGTAAACAGATAAAAACACTGGCAGGATTATTGTAATAACCTGCAGTTACATAAGAGCATACATTTAAAGAAGATAAATAAATGAGTAAGTTAAGTGACTTTGGGTATGCAGAAGATATTAAAAATAAATTTAAGGAACAGCAGAAAGAGGGGGAAGGCAGTCAAGTTTTAAAATGTCAAAATGATTGTAAAATCAGTGAAATGTATGGATCTGAAAAGTTTTCTGTGTGTGTGTGTGTATCGGACAGTCTCCTGTTTATGGGACTAGTGAAATAAAAAGGGGGTGGTGGAGAGAATGAGCGACAAAACTCAGGTTACATACCTCAGGTTACAGACACTTCAGGTTACAGACTCCGCTAACCCAGAAATAGTACCTTGGGTTAAGAACTTTGCTTCAGGATGAGAACAGAAATTGCATGGTGGCGGCAGTGGGAGGCCCCATTAGCTAAAGTGGTGCTTCAGGTTAAAAACAGTTTCAGGTTAAGAACAGACCTCCAGAACGAATTAAGTACTTAACCTGAGGTACCACTGTATTTTCTTACATTTTTACTTCCCTGCCTTACGTCTGTGTTGTACCTGTTGTATTCCTTTTATCTGTGTCCATAACAACTGTTTATTTTCTATTTTCTATTTCAACTTATATTTCAATCATTCATTTATTCCCCTTCCCTTGCCTATTATTCAAATCCTGCTCTCGATTTCATTTGCCTATAGTTTATTCTCAAGTAGTCTGAAAAGAACCTCCCCTCTTTGACAAAGTTCTCGTCTTCTTGATCTCTTCTTTTTGCTTTCAACTTTGCCATCTCTGCATAGTCCATTAACCGCATAGTCCATTCTTCTTTCATTGAGACTTCTTCTTCCTTCCACTTCTGCACATACAGGATTCTGATTGTAGCAGGATACATAAACAACTTAACCACCTCTTTTAGGATCTCTGCCCAAAAACTTGTATCGTTAAGTTGGCTTTTGAAATGTGACATTTCCCCCCCCCCCAACAACCAGTTTTTCTTTAATATGCCATGGATATGTTTAACTCTCTGCTTTTACACTTAATCCCAGCTTGTTATATTTCCTGCCAAAGTGTGGGTTTATAAAAATGTAAATAAATAGAGAGGTTCGGTGTTAATCATATACTCAGAGTAGACCCACCAAAATCAATGGACTGGAGTAACGTAAAGCTATTATTTTTCCATAGGCCTGCCCTGACTATAACTTAATTGGATAACACCCCTTGGCTTTGAAGCAGCTAACATTGATTAAGATCGCAGCTCATTTTTAGAAACTCACCCATATCAACTTTCAAGTCAGCAATAATTAAAAGAGAAACCAGGAAGCCAGCTAAGTTGGGGAGAGGATGACTAAAATTGGAAAACCTCACTGCTAAGAAAGCAGTTTCAAAGGGACAATGATCATGCATCTTATGACATCTCTTGCAGTCAAACTTAGCTCTGAACTCTTGCGATGAAACCTTTCAAGTACCCAGGACCATTTAGGGTTTGAAAGGTCAAAACCAGAACTACCCAGTAATGACATACCCTCCACCATTTCTCTGATGAAATAGGGATGTCCTATTCCATAATAGTAAGGGACGCGGGTGGTGCTGTGGGTTAAACCACAGAGCCTAGGACTTGCCGATCAGAAGGTCGGTGGTTCAAATCCCCGCGACGGGGTGAGCTTCCATTGCTTGGTCCTTGCTCCTGCCCACCTAGCAGTTTGAAAGCACATCAAAGTGCAAGTAGATAAATAGGTACCACTCCGGTGGGAAGGTAAACGGCGTTTCCATGCGCTGCTCTGGTTTGCCAGAAGCGGCTTAGTCATGCTGGCCACATGATCCGGAAGCTGTACGCCGGCTCCCTCGGCCAATAAAGCGAGATGAGCGCCGCAACCCCAGAGTCGGCTACGACCTAATAGTCAGGGGTCCTTTTACCTTTAGCTTTATTCCATAACAACAACAACAACAACAATTTTATCATTTATAGCCCATTCATCTGACTAGGTTGCCCCAGCCACTCTGGGAAGCTTCCAGGATATACAAAAACACAATAAAACATTAAACATAAAAAACTTCCCCATACAGAGCTGCCTTCAGATGTCTTCTAAAGATAGTTACTTGGCTCAGGGGTCGCATAACTCCATACTCTCCAACATTTCTCCGATGAAAATAAGATCATCTTAAGGAAAAGTGGGACATTCTGGGATCAAATCAGAAACCAGAATGGCTGCTGTAAATCCTGGACTGTCCCTGGAAAATAGGGACCTTTGGAGGGTCTATAATGACCACTGTGCCTTTTCCAGAAATGCTTCTATAAATTTATAGAGGAAGGTATAGCAATCCCCTCTGTTTCCAGCTTTCAGGCATTGCCTACAGCAGGAAAGAACAAGGAAACTTGGGGGAACCTGAAGTTTGCATAACTAAAAACCAGTAGAGACTGTTCCCTTAGGAGAAATGGAACATTGCACCATCAAGTGGAGGAACACACACACACACACACACACACACTCATTAAAGTGCTGTAATACCACTTTAAACAGTCATAAAGGTAAAGGTAAAGGACCCCTGACAGATAAGTCCAGTCGTGAACAACTCTGGGGTTGCAGCGCTCATCTCGCTTTACTGGCCAAGGGAGCCGACGTTTGTCCGCAGACAGTTTTTCCACATCATGTGGCCAGCATGACTAAGCGGCTTCTGGCTCAACGGAACACAGAAACCAGAGCAGTGCACAGAAACGCTGTTTACCTTCCCGCCGGAGTGGTACCTATTTATCTACTTGCACTCTGACGTGCTTTTGAACTGTTAGGTTGCAAGGAGCTGGAACCGAACAACGGGAGCTCACCCCGTTGTAGGGATTCAAACCGCTGACCTTCCAGCAAGCCCAAGGCTCAGTGATTTACACCACAGCACCACCAGCGTCCCTTTTTTTAAACAGTCATGGCTCTCCGTGAAAAAATTCTGGGAGCTGTGGTTTGTTAAAGGTGCCAGGAGTTGTTCAGGAAACTTTCCTATTCCCCTCACAGAGCTACAATTCTCAGAGTTCCCTGGAAGGAGGGATTCATTCTGGGAGCTGTAACTCTTGGAGGGGATTAGAGGGTGTCCCAACAATTATCAGCACTCTTAGCAAACTACAGCTCCCAGAATCCTTTGGAGAAAGCAGGGAATGTTTAAAGTGCTTTAAGGCATGGACGGGGCCTTTAAAACACATGCAAAGTGCATTTCCCTCCTCAAAAAATTCCGGGCGCTGCTGTAGCCTACCTCTCACAGAATGACAATTCCAAGCAACCCAGGCCAAACTACAGTTGCCACAGCATCCATTTCTGATACAGTGGTACCTTGGTTCTCAAACATTATCCATTCCGAAGTCTGTTCCAAAACCAAAGCATTCCAAAACCAAGGCACACTTTCCCATAGAAAGTAATGCAAAATGGATTAATCCGTTCCAGACTTCTAAAAACAACCCCTAAAACAGCAATTTAACATGCATTTTACTATCTAACGCAGGCTTCCTCAACCTCAGCCCTCCAGATGTTTTGAGACTACAATTCCCAGCATCCCTGACCACTGGTCCTGCTAGCTAGGGATCATGGGAGTTGTAGGTCAAAAACATCTGGAGAGCCGAGGTTGAGGAAGCGTGATCTAACGATACCATTGATCCATAAAATGAAAGCAATAATCAATGTACTGTACTATAAAATAAATAAGACAGTATTGTAGATGATACAAATTAAAATTATTTTTTTTTCTTACCTGCACTGATGTTAGTCATTGTTTGGATGGCGGGCTTTTATCCATTTCCACAGTCACACAATCAATCAATCAATCAATCAGTAGCTGAACTGGGTTTCACACAGTCACAAAAACAAATAAACTGAAAAAACTGCAAAAACAAAAATGCAAAATAAATAGCAAAAACAAAAGTGCCAAACGTAATCTGTTCCAGAAGTCTGTTTGACTTCTGAAATGTTCAAAAACCAAGGCGCAGCTTCTGATTGGTGCAGGTGCCCCAGAAACAACAGCTGACAGCCGCACCAGATGTTTGGCTTCTGAAAAACGTTCGAAAACCGGGACACTTACTTCCGAGGTTTCAGCGTTTGGGAACAAAGGCATTTGAGTCCCAAGGTACCACTGTACTTCAAATCGCTACGAGTTTGCCTCAAATCACATTCATCGTTTGCCGAATCTGCTCTTTTGACTTATCTATACATTATTGCGTTTTTGATCCGAGTGATTGTAACGTTTTTTGTTTTCCCCTTGCTATTATTCTCGTGACAACCCCCTTTGAGCTCAGAACTGTTTTTGGGAAAGGGGAACGCATATATTAAATCAACTTGCAGGAAATCCCTCCAGACTTGGGGTCATTGCTAGACATTCCACATCCGTCCATGCAAGATACAACAGCATGAATGGAATATCAGAGCTAGAGGAGTTGATGTGGGGATCAAACTGCTATCAGGAGAGCCTGTCGGATGTGTTGATGATTTACGGGTGGAAAAAGTGAGAGGACGTTACAGTCCGGAATGCTCACAGCTTCTAATGGTCTATCGTCATATATTATTAGAAAACAAACCAGGACCTGCATTGTGGGAAAATGATTTCCTCTGCTGATTAATGAGGCCTGGAAATCAGGAAAAACAGTCTTAAGGTGTAGGCACTACCTTTTATGTATGTTTATCTCTTAAAGTTTATCTCTTGAGTTACAGAGACAGTCTCAGATTGAAAAATGGCACAATGCTTGGAATTGTTTATCTCTTTATTTCTTTGCATATAATTTATACTCTGCTTGATTGCAAAAAAAACCACACCCTCAAAAGATAAAGCAGTAACAACAAGAAAAAGTCACAACCATACTTTAAAACATATACACATGTTAAAAAACTAAATCAAACTAAAACTACCACAGCTTTCTAAACATCTAGGCTGTTATGGGCATCCGTTTGTCTCAAGAGACAATGGAGTGCGCCTCTGCGGGTGAAGCCAAACTGCTGTGTTAGCAGCCTCCTTGGGGCATGAAATATACTCAGAGTCGAGTGTGAATTTCATGCTCTTTATTCAGCTGATAGTAGCAATGAATGAAACTTTCCCCAAAACATTTAGCTATATATACATTATTTACACAATGGGCCCCACGTGATTGGCTAATTCCGGGCTGCTCCTGTAGGCCAATCATGTTGCGGATTCACCTCCTCCAGAAGCCTGATTGGCTGCTTCCCTGAACAGGGCTGCCTTCAGATGTCTTCTAAATGTCAGGTAGTTGTTTATCTCTTTGACATCTGATGGGAGGGCATTCCACAGGGTGGGCGCCACTACCGAAAAGGCCCTCTGGTTGGTTCCCTGTAGCTTTGCTTCTCGCAGTGATGGAACCGCCAGAAGGCCCTCGGCGCTGGACCTCAGTGTCCGGGCTGAACGATGGGGGTGGAGACGCTCCTTCAGGTATACTGGGCTGAGGAATGCTGTCCATCAGTATTTTCATTGTTTAGATCAGAGTGAGCAACCTGCAGCCTGACCCTCAGTCTAATTTCATGTGAGAAGGGATAACCCAGAGGAAGAGGAAGAGGGGGGAGAGAAAAGCTGAAACAAACCAAGTGATGGAAAGAACAAAAGGGGAGAAAAGTTTTCTGCAGGTGATCAGTTCAGAGCAAAACCTTCGGGAAGATTGAAACACTCTGGATATACAGTGGTACCTCGGGTTACATACACTTCAGGTTACATACACTTCAGGTTACAGACTCCGCTAACCCAGAAATAGTGCTTCAGGTTAAGAACTTTGCTTCAGGATGAGAACAGAAATTGTGCAGCAGCGGCACAGCAGCAGCAGGAGGCCCCATTAGCTAAAGTGGTGCTTCAGGTTAAGAACAGTTTCAGGTTAAGTACGGACCTACGGAATGAATTAAGTAGTTAACCTGAGATACCACTGTATTAATAAAAATGCACACAGAAGCAAGTCCCGCTGTGTTCAGTGGGAGGTTTCCGACCAGGTAGCCGAGTAACGGACAGCAGCCAAATATTTCAAACACACAAATCAATCACAATCCCGTTGCTTTACATGGGAGCCTCAAGGCAGGCAACTGAATCTAATGGGACACAGCACTGACCTGGGGAACTCACTGCCACAGTATGTACAAATGGTGATTCACTTAGGCACCCTTCACTCACCCCCAGCCGTGAAGGGACAATCCCTGCACTGCAGTCCTGCGTGGTTGTGATGTGTGGCTGTGGATACTGCAACTGCTTGGGCGTGGGTGGATTGCATGAGTATTTTCCACTCGACTACCATCCGGAAAACCAATGTTAAGGTGGGTGGGGAAAATCCCTGTGGCTGTTTTCTCCTGCTCTGCTTGGGTTGCACACAGAGTTTAAAGACCGCCTGAGCCCTTATAGTCTGTTGTTATTATTATTATTATTATTATTATTATTATTATTATTATTACTATTACCACCATTATGTAGGGCTGCCTCTGAAGATGGCTCAGAAACTTCAGCTAGTGTAGAATTCGGTGGCAAGATGGTTTGAGGATATTACCAATCCTGGTCCAACTGCACTGGCTGTCAATTAGTTTCCAGTGCTAGTTTTGACCTATAAAGCCTTAAATGGCTCAGGACCGCATTATCCCAAGGACTGCCTCTCTCCATATGAACCTACCTGGACCCTGAGGTCATCTTTTGAGGTCCTTCTTCATGTGCCTCCTCCATGAGAGGTCCGGAGGGCGGCAACACGAGAACAGGGCCTTCTCTGCAGTGCCTCCCCATCTGTGGAATCCTCTCCCCAAGGAGGTTCACCTAGTGCCTTCATTACATACCTTTAGGTGCCAGGCGAAAATGTTCCTCTTCAACCAGGTCTTTGGCTGCTTGACATCCAATGTCCTTTTAAATTTGTTGTGGGAGGGTGAGGAGTAATTGGCTCGTCGTCGTTCTTATTTTTATTACGTATATTGTGGTTTTTATATTGTAATTCTATGTTGTGGGCTGCCCTGAGATCCAGCATGAAGGGCGGTGTACAATTTTAATAAATAATAATAAAAACGAGCCCTGATATTCCAGCCCAGTCGCTGGGGAGCACTATCTCACTGTGTGACACAGGCCTGAGTCGGAAATCTAGTGTTGCCAGTCTCATGCTCTGAAACACTCTCAGGCCCTCTAAGTGTCCCTGTTTTCCAGGAACAGCCCTGGATTTCCTGATGGGGAGCCACTCAGGAGGTTTCCAAGGAGTGGACATTCCCCGCCCCACCTGGAGATGCCAGGAATTCAGTCTGTGACTTTCTGTAGGCAAAGCAGATACCATACCCAGCCAGCGTGGTGTAGTGGTTAAGAGCAGTGGACTCGTAATCTGGTGAACCGGGTTCACTTCCCCGCTCCTTCACATGCAGCTGCTGGGTGACCTTGGGCCAGTCACACTTCTCTGAAGTCTCTCAGCCCCACTCACCTCACAGAGTGTTTGTTGTGGGGGAGGAAGGGAAAGGAGATTGTGAGCCACTTTGAGACTCCTTAAAGGGAGTGAAAGGCGGGATATCAAATCCAAACTCTTTAAATAATAAAATTATGATGGTAGTGATGATGGAATAAGACGTCCCTATTTTCATTGGTGAAATGTTTGGATTTGAAGAAGAGTTTGGATTTGATATCCCGCTTTATCACTACCCGAAGGAGTCTCAAAGTTAACATTCTCCTTTCCCTTCCTCCCCCAAAACAAACACTCTGTGAGGTGAGTGAGGCTGAGAGACTTCAAAGAAGTGTGACTGGCCCAAGGTCACTCAGCAGCTGCATGTGGAGGAGTGGAGACGCGAACCCGGTTCACCAGATTACGAGAGTACCGCTCGTAACCACTACACCACACTGGCTCTTAACCACTACACTCTTAACCACTACACCTCTTATAGGTTCCATAGTTCAGAGGTCACATCACCCCATACCCTCCAACATTTATCCGACGAAAATAGGGACGTCCTAAGGAAACAAAGGTCCGTATAGTTAAAGCTATGGTTTCCCCAGCAGTGATGTATGGAAGTGAGAGCTGGACCATAAAGAAGGCTGATCACCGAAGAATGGATACTTTTGAATTATGGTGCTGGAGGAGACTCTTGAGAGTCCCATGGACTGCGAGAAGATCAAACCTATCCATTTTGAAGGAAATCAGCCCTGTGCTCACTGGAAGGACAGATCGTGAAGCTGAGGCTCCAATACTTTGGCCACCTCATGAGAAGAGAAGACTCCCTGGAAAAGACCCTGATGTTGGGAAAGATGGAGGGCACAAGGAGAAGGGGACGACAGAGGATGAGATGGTGGGACAGTGTTCTTGAAGCTACCAGCATGAGTTTGACCAAACTGCGGGAGGCAGTGGAAGACCGGAGTGCCTGGCGTGCTCTGGTCCATGGGGTCACGAAGAGTCGGACACGACTAAACAACAACAAGGAAACAAATGGGACATTCCGGGATCAAATCAGAAACTGGGACAGCTTCTGTAAATCCAGGGCTGTCCCTGGAAAATAGGGACCTTTGGAGGGTCTGAGATTCTGTACCATAGAGCTACAGTGAGGACTGGATTGTAATGGTTATATCTGCAGGAGTTGCACCAGAGTTTGCCTTGGTTTGACTTCAAGAGCCCCAACACTCTGAACATTCATTTAAAAAGAATTAAAAAGTCTCTAGGTTTCCAAGAAGAAAAGTTATGAAGCAAAATGTGTAGGTAATCTTCTAAGTGATATCTGTTAGATGAACCAGCCTGGCTGCTCCTTTAGTGAAGTCAGGGCTGTGACTGAGAAGTGAGTTGTTTGGCCAACAGGCTATACAGCAATCCCTGGGGTACTAAAATGCTGCTGTTTCCCCCATAGTTTCCTTCCTTCCTTCCTTCCTTCCTTCCTTCCTTCCTTCCTTCCTTCCTTCCTTCCTTCCTTCTTTCCTTCCTTCCTTCTTTCCTTCCTTCCTTCCTTCCTTCCTTCCTTCCTTCCTTCCTTCCTTCCTTCCTTCTTTCCTTCCTTCCTTCCTTCCTTCCTTCCTTCCTTCCTTCCTGAGATCAGGTACTCCCTGCACATTATTTTCATTGCACAATAAATGTGGATGGGTGTTAAAGACTTTCCACCAAATGACAAATGAGAAAAAGGTTAGAACTTGGCAAAGAGGTGCAGGTATGTTTCCTGCTGTGCAGAAGCTGAAGTCTGGGCACTCATCAAGAATTCAAGGTATATAGTTAACTTTCAACACAATGGGGCACATGTCTATTCAGAAGTAAGCCTCTTTGTATTTAATGGGGCTTACTCCTAGGTGAGTTAGGGTTACCATATGTCTGGAATTTCCCGGACATACCCTGAATACTGCAGTCAGAAGAAGTGTTTGGGTGGAAATCAGCAAAATGTCTGTGAAAACCAGTTTTGCTTTTGCTACTTTCCCTTAAAAATAGCTAAAAATGGCAACTTTTGCCCCCAAAAGCTCAAAACTAAAAAACAACAACACTCAGCCACTTTGGTGTCCGGATTTTCACATTTTGAAATATGGCAACCCTAAGGTGAGTGAATTCAGGATTACAGCCGAGGCTTTCTTGGAAGGTATAGTAGGGTATATAGTCATATAATATCACCAAGTATAGCACATGGCATTTATGAAAAAGTTAAGTCACAAACTTAGAACTGCCCCTCTTTGAAAAGCTTTCACACTTGCATTTGCCACTTGGTGGGGATTCTGTAACATCAACCCATATTTATTGTGCAACCATGTTTGCAGAAAATAATTTATCTGGAATACCTGATTTCAGATGAACCCCTTCTTAATCAAGGTAGACAATAAATAAAAGTTTATTTGAGAGCTGTGAATCTGCACGTGCTCAGAGTCCTTTTGTTTGTTTGTTTTTGTTCAGGAAAACTTGCTGTTGTTGTTGAGTCGTTTAGTCGTGTCCGACTCTTCGTGACCCCATGGACCAGAGCACACCAGGCACTCCTGTCTTCCACTGCCCAGCGGCGTAGCGTGAGTTGTCAGCACCCGGGGCAACGCAAGTAATTTGCGCCCCCTAACCCGGGGCAAGGCAAGTAATTTGCGCCCCCCCAACCCCTAACCTGCGAGTTGCCGCTGGCGCTGCCGCGCAAACAACGCTGCTTGCCCGGAGGAGGATGGAGGCAGAAGCAGCCACCGCCTGTGGCTGGGCCGAGGGGATGGCGGCGGCAGCAGGGTGCAGAGGCTGCCCGTGCCCGGCCAGGCGTCGGTGGCGGCGTCGGCGCTGCTGCAGTGGCTGCTCCTCCTGCGAGCAGTGAGCGGAGCGCAGCCACAGCGACGGCGGGGGGCGCACGCGCGCTAGGGCGCAAGGCTGGCGGTGGCGGCGGGGAGCCCGGCGGAGGAAGGAACTTGTCCCTTCCCTCTGGACTCGCGCCCCCCCAGATGTTGCGCCCGGTGCGGCCGGCACCCCTGGCACCCCCCACGCTACGCCACTGCCACTGCCTCCCGCAGTTTGGTCAAACTCTTGCTGGTAGCTTCGAGAACACTGTCCAACCATCTTGTCCTCTCTTGTCCACTTCTCCCTTCTCCTTGTGCCCTCAATCTTTCCCAGCATCAGGGTCTTTTCCAGGGAGTCACTTTTCCAGTGAAAACTTAAAAGGTAAAGTTAAAGGGACCCCTGACCATTAGGTTAAAGGTAAAGGTAAAGGGACCCCTGACCATTAGGTCCAGTCGTGGCTGACTATGGGGTTGGGGCGCTCATCTCGCTTTATTGGCCGAGGGAGCCGGCGTACAGCTTCCAGGTCATGTGGCCAGCAGGACTAAGCTGCTTATGGCAAATCAGAGCAGCGCACGGAAACACCATTTACCTTTCCGCCAGAGCGGTACCTTTATATCTACTTGCACTTTGACGTGCTTTTGAACTGCTAGGTTGGCAGGAGCTGGGACCGAGCAATGGGAGCTCACCCTGTCACAGGGATTCGAACTGCCGACCTTCTGATTAGCAAGTCCTAGGTTCTGTGGTTTAACCCACAGCACCACCCGCATCCCAACCATTAGGTCATGTTAAATTTGTTAGTCTTTAACAAGACTTGTTTTGTCGTGCTTTATTTCATGTGTTCCTTTGCAGGGGAAGGGGCCACCCAACCACCTTACTCTAGCCTTGGCTGTAGCCTAGTGGTGTCTCAGCCACTGTCTGGCATCTCTGACTGAAAGGACCTTGGGTTCGATCTCTGAATGAGACCTTAGAAACACAGAAAGCTGTCTTGGTATATTTAGCTCATCATTATCAACACTGACTGCTCTCCCTTGTTTCAGGTAAGGGGGTCTGTCCCTAAAGATGGCAAGAATTGAACCAGGTTAGCCCTTCCAACCTTAGTGAGCTGGTGGGGAAAGGAGATGGCAGGAGGCTGCATAGACCCAGCTCAGGTACCATGCCCATATTTGTTATACATTTCCGGAAGATGACTGAGTTGTCCTCTTGCATCACACTGGTATATCTTGAAGTAGTAAAAGTGTGAGAAAGATTATCTGATCTGAAGTTGAGTTACAGCTCTTGCCTGGGTGCTGATGAAGGGCACTTTGAGCAGAGATAAACAGATTTGACATTGCCCAAAAAATTAAAATAGTCAGGGGGTGGAAAGCATACACTCACACTCAGCCTAGGCATTCTTTGCACAACACATCTGGGGTTTGGATCTGGGCCCATGGATCTAGAGCAACAAGTTTGTCCGTAGAGAATCCCAGGCCTGAGTGAGGCTCCTTTTAAGAAGCCCTCTCTGCCTACATCTCTTTTTTTTTTTTTTTTATAAAATTTTTATTGGTTTTACAGAATTTTTAAGAAAAACAGACAAACATTAAGAATAACAAACATACACGTATAGTTTCAAACATATTTTCATAAACCTCCTTTCTAGGACTTCCCCATACCCCCCCTCTCTGCATCCCAATGTCCATAGTTCAACTAGCAACTCCCAGTTATTACTTTCCAATCTCTATCCTCTTAGTCCTCTCTTACACTCTGACCTTATGTCCCTGTACCCCTTTGTTTCTGGAAACTACGACATTTTAACATTCATTAAGTTTATAGTAGTCCTTAAGATAGCTTTTAAATTTTTTCCATTCTTCTTCTACCGTCTCTTTTTGTTGGTCACGGATTCTGCCTGTCATCTCGGCGAATGTCATGTAGTCCATCACTTTCATCTGCCATTCTTCCAAAGTGGGTAGGTCTTGTGTCTTCCAATACTTTGCGATAAGTATTCTTGCTGCTGTTGTGGCATACATGAAAAAAGCTCTATCTTTCTTTGTCACCAATTGGCCGACAATGCCCAAGAGGAAGGCCTCTGGTTTTTTAGAAAAGGTACATTTAAGTACCTTTTTCATTTCATTATAGATCATTTCCCAGAAGGCCTTAATCTTCGGACATGTCCACCAAAGGTGATAGAAGGTACCTTCAGTCTCTTTACACTTCCAACATTTGTTATCGGGCAAATGATAAATTTTTGCCAGCTTAACTGGGGTCATGTACCACCTGTATACCATTTTCATAATGTTTTCCTTTAAGGCATTACATGCCGTAAATTTTATACCGGTGTTCCATAACCATTCCCAGTCAGCTGACATAATGTTATGTCCAACATCCTGAGCCCACTTAATCATAGCCGATTTAACTGTTTCATCCTGTGTGTTCCATTTCAACAACAAATTGTACATTCTAGATAAATTCTTAGTATTGGATTCTAACAATTCGGTTTCTAATTTTGATTTTTCCACCTGGAAACCGACTTTCCTGTCCTGTTTAAAAAATTCCATTATTTGTCGATATTGGAACCAATTTTCCACTTTATGCTTCAATTTCTCCTGACTTTGTAATTTGAACTTATCTCCATCCTGTTCTAAAATTTCCCAATACTTCGGCCATCCGACCTCCATATTGAGTTTTTTCACTGCATTGGCCTCCACTGGTGACACCCATCTAGGGGTTTTGTTTTCCAATAGATCTTTATATCTTATCCAAACATTAAACAATGCTTTTCTAACAATGTGGTTTTTGAAGGCACTGTTAACTTTATCATACCAAAGATATGCATGCCAACCAAAAGCATTATTGAAACCTTCCAGATCTAAGATGTCTGTATTCTCGAGGAGCATCCATTCTTTGAGCCAGCAAAAAGCTGCTGCCTCATAATACAATTTTAGGTCCGGCAGGGCAAAACCCCCTCTTTCTTTAGCATCTGTCAATATTTTAAATTTAATTCGGGGCTTTTTGCCCTGCCAGACAAATTTTGAGATATCTTTGTGCCACCTCTTAAAACATTCCATCTTATCAATAATCTGCAAGGTCTGAAACAAAAACCTTGTCTCTCTGCCTACATCTCACATATCTTTGCCCAAAACTTCATCTTGACTTTGGAATCTTAGCTAACCATTTGAAACCACCCCAGAAAGTTAACTTGGTTGTTGTTTGTGTTATTTGGTTTGGTTAAAAGATAAAATACTGAGTATAATAAAAGGAAGAATTCCCTGGATGCCTAAGATCCAGAATTGAGGCAAGTACTTGCTAGTACTCTTTTATACTCCGGGTATAGGGTGGTATATAAAGTTGTCTAATAATAATAATAATAATAATAATAATAATAATAATAATAATAATAAAGTCCCAGTAGAGATTTAAAATCACAAAGCATTCAGCAAAGCATGGAAATAAAGGCTATTAGGCCTTTAAAATATCCCCTTCTAAATTGCTTCCAAAGTTCCCCACTTCCCTTAGCAGAGAAAGAGACCCCATGTCTGGTAAGTTAAAAAATGGTTTACTTACAAACTCTTCAAAGGTCAGATTCAATTGCTTTTCCATATTGCAGAAGAAAAGACAGGCAGTACAACTTACCCGTATTTTTCGCTCTATAACACGCACCCGACCATAACACGCACGTAGTTTTTAGAGGAGGAAAATCCGTAGGCATGCCACCCGTAGGCATTCCCTCCATAACACGCACAGACATTTCCCCTTACTTTCTAGGAGGAAAAAAGTGAGTGTTATGGTGCAAAAAATACAGTAGGTTTCAAAACAGTAAATGTTTCTTAATTATTTCCATAAAAACACCAAGTTGACTTGCTTAAGCCACACACTCTGGGCTAAGAGTGATCAGACCTCTTTAGCGATGGGGTTCACATGGTGGAAGAAGAGAGAACAAAGATTTCACAACGTTTCCTGCTGAGGTGCAAGAGAGTGACCTCGCTAAACCTGGCAGGACATCTTACTCTATGGTCTTAACCCCTTCATGCATTAATTAAAGCATGTTGGTTATATGAGGCTGGAAACTTGACAAGCTGATGCTATGGGGAAGTTCCATAACTCAGTGGTAGAGCAGGTTCAGTTCCTGGCATCTCCAGGTAGGGCTGGGAGCGATCTCTATCTGAAACCCTGGCTAGATGGACCAATGACCTGACTTGGCAGAAGGCAGTTTCCTGTGTTCTTGCTTCTTACTTCCTGTATTCCTCCACTAGATACTAAGATGTACTTTGATGGAGGAGTTGAGAATTATTGGTTGGAGATTTCAAGCCTCTTCCCCAAAGTACAGTTCCCAGATTCCTCCTGAGGAAGAGAAATGGCTAGGGAACCAAGTGTCAGTTTCCAGTGTGAATATATGCCAAAAGTTTGAGGGTTCGAGTTCAAGGCTCAGCAGCCCAAAGCATTAGGAGGCTGAAGGGAAGGAGGAGGAGGAGGAGGAGGAGAAGGAGAAGGAGAAGGAGAAGGAGAAGGAGAAGAAGAAGAAGAAGAAGAAGAAGAAGAAGAAGAAGAAGAAGAAGAAGAAGAAGAGGAGGAGGAGGAGGAGGTCCCTGGAATTCAGAAGAGCTTAATGTGATAGGAAGCAGCAATCTCCCTTAACTTAACATGCAGGAGATGTCTGCAGGAATCAATATGCAAACTCCAACCACATCACTGTTGCAGCTGCCCTCCATGTAGGCAGAAGGCTCCTTGCTTCACAAGGTCACCCTCCACAAATTGGATGGGTCTGGAAACCAAGCCTTATGAGAACCGGTTGAGGGAACTGGGTATGTTTAGCCTGGCAAAGAGGAGAGATGATCAGTGGCGTAGCATGGGGGGGCAGGGGGCACAAAATTATGAGGGGGTGCAACCAGGCACCCACACGCAGGTGTCAGCTTCTGTGGGGATCCCCGCCCTGGAAAGGTGGCAGAGCAGTCTGGTGGGGAGGGCGCTCTGGCACTCTTGGTGGCTTTCCAGCTCCTGGTGCCAGCAACCCATGCTACACCACTGGAGATGAGAGCCATCTTCAAATACCTAAAGGAGGATGGAGCAAGCTTATTTTCTCTTGCTCCAGAGGCTAGGACCCAGTGGGGTCAAATTATAAGAAAGGAAACTCCAACTAAGTATTAAGAAGAACTTTCTGGTGGTAAGAGCTGTTCATCAGTGGAACAGACTCCCACGAGAGGCAGTGCTTCCTTGAAGGCTTGGGGTTTTTTTTGTTTTTTTTAAAAAAGATATTTATTAAGGTTTCCAAAAAGAAAAATTACATATATTAAAAAAAAGAAAAATAGCAAAAAGAAAAAATACAAAGTACAGAAAAAATAAAAAAGACTTAAAAAAGAAACCAATCTTTTCATGCCTTACATTTCATTTCCTTGTTTCCCAGACCTCCTCACACCTCCCTTTTTTGTATTCCAGTTCAGATAATTAATTCAGCAATTCCTTTCCCTCTTTGTTTTTATCTTAATCCTTTAACTTAATATATTATAACTTTAGGCTCTCACCTATTAACAATCCATTTTTACATACGCCTTATAACATTACTGCTAAAACCACTTAACTTCATTCTGACATCATTCTAGCATTCATTAATTTTACAGTATTTCTGTAAATAGTCTTTAAATTTCTTCCAGTCTTCTTTCACCGACTCTTCTCCCTGGTCTCGGATTCTGCCAGTCATTTCCGCCAATTCCATGTAGTCCATCACCTTCATCTGCCATTCTTCCAGAGTGGGTAGATCTTGTGTCTTCCAATACTTTGCAATAAGTATTCTTGCTGTTGTTGTGGCATACATAAAAAAAGTTCTGTCCTTCTTTGGCACCATTTGGCCGACCATGCCCAGGAGAAAGGCCTCTGGTTTCTTCAGAAAGGTATATTTAAATACCCTTTTCATTTCATTATAAATCATCTCCCAGAAAGCCTTAATTCTTGGGCACGTCCACCAAAGGTGAAAGAATGTACCTTCACTTTCCTTACATTTCCAACATTTATTATCGGGCAAATGATAGATTTTTGCAAGCTTGACTGGTGTCATGTACCACCTGCATAGGCGCCGACTCCATGGGGCCTGAGGGGGCCCGAGCCCCCTCAAAAATTCGTTTGGGGGGGCTCCGCCCCCCAATAATCTCGGGTGCCCCTCCAGCAGAGCGCCACCGCCGCCCCTCCACCAGCCCAAAATGCACAGGGTCGGGCTGCATGCCTCCTGCCCTCCCTCCCGAGCAAAAGCTCCACCCAATTTCCTTCGGAGCTGATTAATAGGTGCAGCACGCTCTCCCCTATTCGCTCACGAGGAGGCGGTGCCACTTTATCTGCATATTCATGAGCTTATTTATTATTCATGAGCTTTCGCGGGCTCCCCCAATATTTTTTATAAGTCGGCGCCCCTGACCACCTGTATATCATTTTCATAATATTCTCTCTTAAGGCATTACATGCCGTGAACTTCATATCTGTGGTCCATAACTGTTCCCAGTCAGCCATCATTATGTTATGTCCAACAGTGTGACGCGGCAGCTAAAAAAGCCAATGCAATTCTGGGCTGCATCAATCGGAGTATAGCATCTAGATCAAGGGAAGTAATAGTGCCACTGTATTCTGCTCTGGTCAGACCTCACCTGGAGTACTGTGTCCAGTTCTGGGCACCACAGTTCAAGAAGGACACTGACAAACTGGAACGTGTCCAGAGGAGGGCAACCAAAATGGTCAAAGGCCTGGAAACGATGCCTTATCAGGAACGGCTAAGGGAGCTGGGCATGTTTAGCCTGGAGAAGAGGAGGTTAAGGGGTGATATGATAGCCATGTTCAAATATATAAAAGGATGTCACATAGAGGAGGGAGAAAGGTTGTTTTCTGCTGCTCCAGAGAAGCGGACACGGAGCAATGGATCCAAACTACAAGAAAGAAGATTCCACCTAAACATTAGGAAGAACTTCCTGACAGTAAGAGCTGTTCGACAGTGGAATTTGCTGCCAAGGAGTGTGGTGGAGTCTCCTACTTTGGAGGTCTTTAAGCAGAGGCTTGACAACCATATGTCAGGAGTGCTCTGATGGTGTTTCCTGCTTGGCAGGGGGTTGGACTCGATGGCCCTTGTGGACTCTTCCAACTCTATGATTCTATGATTCTGTGATCTTGTGCCCATTTAATCATAGCAGATTTCACCGTTTCATCCTGAGCATTCCATTTCAACAGCAAGTTATACATCTTTGACAACTTCCTTGAAGGCTTGTAGGCAGAGGTTGGATGGCCGTCTGTCATGGATGATCTAGCTGAGGTTCCCGCATTGCAGGGAGTTGGACTAGATGACTCTCACAGTCCCTTCAAGCCACAGGCGCCTTGCTGCGCCTCGCATTCGGGTGGGTGGGTGGCCACGTGGGATGTTATGTGCATGTACATGATGACTGCCGCATTAGGAGAGGCCAGCCAGGACGCCTCCCAGTGTTACATTTGCGCACCAGGCCACATTGGCCGCCCTGGGGCACCTTCCCACCAGACCACGTTGCGTTGGGGTGCGCCTGCTTCCAACTCTAAAATTCTGCAGCTACATGAAGCTGCTGATGTGGGAGGTGTCCTTCCCCACTGAACTATCAGTCTTGATTAACAGATTAAACGAGTATTTTGCTGTGAGTCACCATGTGACCAATGCAATTATCCATTGATCAGGGCCATGGTTACGTGGATTATAATCACCAATACAGAGAATGCCATCAAGGTACATCCATAAGAGTGTTAGATCCTTCTGGATCAGGCCAATGGCCCATCTAGTCTCACATCCTGTCCTCACTGGTCTTAACCAGATGCCTGTGGGAAATCTGCAAGCAGGATTCAAACACAAGAGTCCTCTCCCTTCCTGTTCACACCACGGTCATACAAGAGTCAAAGGTAAGACAAGGTCAATGTGAGCCAGTCACGGGAGTCTTTAGCATATGTGCCGCCGGGGTGCAAAAATCTGCCCAGTGCCCCCAAATCGTTGAGTCTGACAAGCGCCACCGTTGTGAATGACAAGTGCTGCTGCTGCTGCGGTGCGTCTTTGGTAAATAAGTGCACTAAGTCAATACATTTCAGTAATACATAGGTATATATGTACAGCGGTACCTCGGGTTAAGTACTTAATTCATTCTGGAGGTCCGTTCTTAACCTGAAACTGTTCTTAACCTGAAGCACCACTTTAGCTAATGGGGCCTCCTGCTGCTGCCACTCTGCCAGAGCACAATTTCTGTTCTCATCCTGAAGCAAAGTTCTTAACCCGAGGTACTATTTCTGGGTTAGCAGAGTCTGTAACCTGAAGCGTATGCAACCTGAAGCGTATGTAACCCGAGGTACCACTGTATTTTGTTTTTCAAGTTTGATCAAAATTATTTATTATTTCATAACAATTTAACTTCCTTCCGCAGGGCCTGTAAGACAGAGCTATTCCGCCTGGCTTTCAATTTGAACTTAGCCTGATCTTTTATTCCCCTTCATTCCCCCTCCTCCCCTTTTATGAAGCTCTGGGATCCCACAGCTAATTCTCCCCTGGTCTCTTCGCTGGCCCAAATAGGACTAATTTAGCCAGCTAGCCCTGGTTGGATGGATAAATTGATTTTTGAATTCTGAATTTATTGCTATTCACTTTTAATACTATTTTTATGCTGTTTTTTGTTGTTTTAAATTTGTTGTTAGCAGCCCTGAGCCCGGTTTTCTGAACTGGGAAGGGCTGGGTATAAATAAAAATTTATTATTATTATTTATTATAACAAGTAGGTAGTTAAGAGCTTAGGTTGCTTCAGCGCCGGGCGCCGGGCGCCCCCCAGAGTTCAGCGTCCAGGTGCCCCGTACCCCTTGCACCCTGGGTAAAGACGGCCCTGGAGCCAGTTAGACTGACACAAAGTATGTTTCAGCTAGGAACAAACCGTAATGCTACCCATAATGCTACCCGGAGAAGTTAGACTTTGTGTGGAGGGATTGGAGCAGAGCAGGTAGCGTGACTACCTTAATCCATGAGCAATCACTGCTCAGACATTTTATAATCTGCAGCAGATAACAAGGATGGTGATGAGGAGCCAGAGGCCAGCTCGTAAATCATTCGGATGGGGTAGAAGAAGGGCCAATAATAGCAGTGGTGGAGTCAGCGAGACGTCTTCCATTTGTTGACCCAGCTTCTTCACCGACTTAATCCTGGCTTTGGTTCAGCAAAGACGGCCTACAACCCATTTCCTTGCTCCCTCCCTAATCCGGACAACTCTCTTTAATCTAGGTTAGAAGCAAATGCAACTACTAATTAAAGAGTCTTCCATGGAGCTGGCAGTTGCCAGAGAGTGCTCTTCATTCCCGAAGACCACAAATTGCTACCATTAACATATTGGCTGATAAGCATCTCCCATGCAAGGAAGAAATTGTGATGCAAGTGCCTGGAGAAAATGCTCCTCCTCCTCCCCCTTCCTCCTTGTTTTCTTCTACTACTTCTGGGTTTCTGGGATCTGGGGCCGAGAATGTAGAGGTGCCACTTCAATGAAAGAGGAAATGAGGGATGTCTCGACTTTAGGAAGGGCTATGGTTCTGTGGCGGTGCATCTGCCATGCATGCAGGGCTGGCCCTACAATGAGGTAGAGTGAGACAGTTGCTGAGGTGCAGGCAGTAGCCAGAAATATGAGGACAATGTTCCCAGCTGCACACCTGGTCCTTCAGCGCACTAGGTTGATGAAAGCTACAATAAGGCATCTACATCCCGCGGGATATAAAATCCAAACTCTCTTCTTCTTCTTCCCTGAGCTGTTCAAGGCAGCTGAGCCAGTGTGGTGTAGTGGTTAAGAGCGGTGGACTCGTAATCTGGTGAACCGGGTTCGCTTCCCCGCTCCTCCACATACAGCTGCTGGGTGACCTTGGGCCAGTCACACTTCCTTGAAGTCTCTCAGCCCCACTCACCTTACAGAGTGTTTGTTGTGGGGGAAGAAGGGAAAGGAGATTGTTAGCCGCTTTGAGACTCCTTCGGGTAGTGATAAAGTGGGATATCAAATCCAAACTCTTCTTCTTCAGAGATATGAGATGATCAGAGCCCCCCCCCCAAACTTGAAGCATAGGAAGTCCCAACAAAAAAATTATAATTTAGGCAGAATATTTGGCCTATTTGATATGTTTTTGTATAATTTGGAACATTAAATGTGATTTGATTGGATTGTTAAAATAGGAAACTTAATAAAAATTATTATTATTTTTTAAAAAAGAGAAGTGCTAGAGCTGAGCTCCTTTCAGCTCCGGCTGCAAAAAAAGAAGCCCTGGCTATCGTGAAGATGTCACTAGCACACTTGATGTGAACAGGCAAGAGAACAGAAACCACTGATTTAATTTGTGGGCATGTAGGGTATGAGATGTTCTGATCTGCGCTAATTGTACACGAACCCCAAGAACACAACGTACAGTATCACTCTTCCAGTTGGTGCTTCTCTCGCTTTCTTCTCTCTGTGTGAACATACAGATTGTGTGTGTGTAATGTAGATGTGTATCTTCCTATATATATACAAATGTAAGGCTGTCATCACACAGCCCCCATTGGAGGATCTGCAGCACCACGACAATAATTCTGCATTTGCATGAAGTCAGAGTGCAGCCCGGATTGGAGGATCTGTAGAGCCACATGACAATTCTCCGCCCCCGCTCCCTGCTTCATTCAAATATCTGCTGTTGTTTTAAACCACCACTTCTCCTCAGTGCCTGCCCTTCTTACTTCCAGGGCCACGGCTGTCGTGCAACTTCCTTCTCTTTTACTCCCCGACTCGCCATGGTTGGATTAGACTAATGATGACACATGTAGTCCAGCATCCTTTTCCCACAGTGGTCAACCAGATATTTATGGGAAGCATGAAAGCCGGACCTGGGTGCAAGAGCACTCTCCCCGGTAGCAGCTACCTCTGGTAGAACATGCCCATTGTTACTGTTGCTGTTGTTTAGTTTCTGAGCACAATTCAAAGTGTTGGTGCTGACCTTTAAAGCCCTAAACGGCCTCGGTCCAGTATACCTGAAGGAGCGTCTCCACCCCCATCATTCAGCCCGGACACTGAGGTCCAACTCCGAGGGCCTTCTGGCTGTTCCCTCGCTGCGAGAAGTAAGGTTACAGGGAACCAGACAGAGGGCCTTCTTGGTAGTGCGCCCGCCCTGTGGAATGCCCTCCCAGCAGATGTCAAGGTAATAAACAACTATTTTACTTTTAAAAGACAACTGAAGGCAGCCCTCTTTAGGGAAGTTTTTAATGTCTGATGCTGTACTGTTTTTAATATTCAGCTGGAAGCCGCCCAGAGTGGCTGGGGAAACCCAGCCAGATGGGCGGGGTATAAATAATAAATTATTATTATTATAGTCATTTAGTCGTGACCGACTCTTCGTGACCCCATGGTCAAATTTGCAAGTAAGGGTTTTGTCAGTCGATCAATTGCTTGCTCATACTGCCCACAATGCAGTAGGATATGGTTCATGCAATCGACGTCCTGAGAACATAAACAAAGCCTACGATATTCTGATAATGGATGCCTCTCAGTTTACCATTTAAAACTTCTGAAGGAAAGTTTTAGATGGTAGACTGAGAGTTCCATAGTTTAACCATGCGCTGTGTTGAAGAAGTATTTTCTTCTGTCTGTCCTGAATCTTCTAACATTGGATGTCAATAATAATAATAATAATTTATTATTTATACCCTGCCCATCTGGCTGGGTTTCCCCAGCCACTCTGGGCGGCTTCCAACAGAATATTAACATACAATAGTCTATTAAACATTAAAAGCTTCCCTAAACAGGGCTGCCTTCAGATGTCTTCTAAAAGTCTGGTAATTGTTTTTCTCTTTGACATCTGGTGGGAGGGCGTTCCACAGGGCGGGCGCCACTACTGAGAAGGCCCTCTGCCTGGTTCCCTGTAACTTCACTTCTCGCAGCGAGGGAACAGCCAGAAGGCCCTCGCGCTGGACCTTATTGTCCGGGCAGAACGATGGGGGTGGAGACACTCCTTCAGGTTTACTGGGCTGAGGCCGTTTATACTGGACCCTACTTTGTTGGCTACCACCCTCTGCTCTCCTCGCTTTTTCAGTGCCACGAATCCTTTTTTAAAAGCTGCATGGGGAATCGGGGGCCCTTTTAGAAGCCATTGGACTATCTATACCTCTGTTGTGAACCGACCTGTGATCTTCGGATGAAGGGCGGCATGCAAATCTAATAAATAAAAATGAAATCCATGGTCATTGGCCATGCTGGCTGGAAGGTCTGGCCCTTCCACTTGTCAGAGTGAGGCAGCTGGTGAGAGGTGGGCAGAGTTATGGGTGCCACTCCAACAGTCTCACATCCCATAAACTAGCCTGCTGCTCTGGTGTGTATTTGCAGGAGAATGCCCCATCGCTAGTATCAAAGGAAGGGTGAGCTACCAGTCTGGGCTGCTTTTGTCCACGGAACTGAAAGAAGCACATTCTTGTTCTTTGCCTTAGATGACAAAATGCCCTGATTCCAATGCCACCTGGTTCCCCATTCCTGCTGCAAAGGGGGGAAAGTGATCATCTGAACCCACTATAAGATCACGGGGAGAAGGCCACAAACTTCTCCATCGCAACTTTTCCATGGAGAGGCATTTGTGCAGAGCTGAGCGTGAGGCACTTAACCCGAAGGTGTAACGCAGGCATTCTTTTGCAGAGATAATCTTCCTTTGGAACAGTCTGTAGAGCAGAGAATATAATTTCTGTGGGTGACAAAGTGTTTTCTTTCTCTTCTCCCTCCCCCCCCCCCAAAAAAAAACCCGCTCTGGAAGGTGTCTGCCACTAAGTACAGTGGGGATCTTTATCATCTGCTGCCTGATTTGTGATTCCAAATGTCCTGGGGAGAAGAGAATTGGAGAGTATCAGAACCTCCCCAGTTTGCCCGAGCTTTCGAGAGATAAAATATAGTGCATTACCCTTCTGTATCACCTAAACCTCTTTTGTTCCCTTTTGAATAGGACGATTAAACAAAGGCCGACTAACCAAATTAAAGTATAAAATGAACGCTGAGATATGGAGACCTTGCCAGCAAGAATGTTAATGAATGAAGTTCACTGAAGCCATGCTGGCTAAGTTTTCAATACTAATAGTTTTATGTGCAATCTTTAGATCGCCGTGGGGTATTTTCCCTCCCTCCCTCCCTCCCTCTCTGTTCAGAAGTTTTTAAAAGTCTAAAAGTGGATGCATTTCCATGCCTGCAGAATGAAGCAGATAATGTTCTGAATAACGTCTCTCTCTCTCTCTCTTAACAAATGGTGTCAGTCACTCTCTCTCTCTCTTTAGGAAACGATCTTGATTTAATGCAATTGTGGGGGTAGGGAGCCTTGGGTCTGTTTGCCATCTTCAAGGCATGAAGCAACTGTTGAGCCATGTGCTCAGCAAATCAGATGTCGTAAAGTGCAGCCTGGCAGATTGCTAGCCAGATGGGTGCGAGGTGGAGCCTTCAAAAGACCATCACAATTCTTCACTCGGCTCTCGGCATCCAATATTTCCTTGATTAGTAGTATCTATAACCTGTTCCTCTGACCACAAGCTCTCACGGCAGCACACAACTCGTTAAAATGCAGCCACCACCTTGGACGGCTTTAGAATTAGACAATTTTTTGGAGGAGAAGACTTTTAATGGTTACTAGTCATGATGGGCCTGTTGTTTTTGTCCATGGAATTTTCATGGCAGGGATACTGGAGTGGCTTGCCGGTTCCTGCTCCAGGTGGATCACGTTTAGTCAAAACTCTCCACTATGACCTGCCCGTCTTGGGTGGCCCTGCATGGCATAGCTCATAGCTTCTCTGAGTTATTTAAGCCCCTTCGCCACGACAAGGCAGTGATCCATGAAGGAGAACCTTGCCGACAAAGGTCCGTATAGTTAAAGCTATGGTTTTCCCAGTAGTGATGTATGGAAGTCAGAGCTGGACCATAAAGAAGGCTGATCGCCGAAGAATTGATGCTTTTGAATTATGATGCTGGAGGAGACTCACTGGAAGGACAGATCCTGAAGCTGAGGCTCCAATACTTTGGGCACCTCATGAGAAGAGAAGACTCCCTGGAAAAGACCCTTATGTTGGGAAAGATGTTGGGCACAAGGAGAAGGGGACGACAGAGGATGAGATGGTTGGGGAGTGTTCTCAAAGATACCAGCATGAGTTTGACCAAACTGCAGGAGGCAGTGGAAGACAGGAGTGCCTAGCGTGTTCTGGTCCATGGGGTCACGAAGAGTCAGAAACGACTAAACAACAACATAGCCAAGAAAGGGGAGAGGAGAAATTGGCTGTGACATGTTGAGAGGCCTATCCCCACCCTGATAAAGCATTAGGTGCTTCCCTAATGGATGAGGGGCAACAAACTGTGCTTGAATCTCAAGAAGACGAAGCCTCTTTGGGTGGGTGGTTCTCGTGCTCAGGAAACAGGCAAGTTACCTACTCTGGATGGGGTTGCACTCCCTCTGAAGGAGCAAGTGCGTAGCTTGAGGATATTCCTGGAGATACCCTGGCCAATAGAGGCCCAAGTGTCCTCTGTGGCTACGAGTGCTTTTGACCAGCTGCATCTGGTTCAACAATTATGGCAGTTCGTTCCTGGGCAAGGTTAGGTTGACCACTGTAGTCCATGCGCTGGTAACCTTGAGGCTGGATTACTGTAATGTGCTCCACATGGGGCTGCCCTTGGGTGTGATTCGGAAGCTCCAGATGGTTGCTGATGGAGGCATCTGGTCAAAAATGTGTGACACCAATTTTTTAAAATTAGGAATTGTAGGTGCTGAAATTCCAAGGGAGCAGAAAAGACTTTTTATGTATGGAACGACAGCGGCACAGATATTGTCAGCCCAGAGATGGAAGGAAGACAAAGTCCCTACCAGAGAAGAATGGCAAATCAAGTTGGTGGACTATGCCGAAATGGCAAAACTGACCAGAAAACTCAGGAACCAGAAAGACCAAAACTTTAATAAGGAATGGGGAAAATTAATAATTTACCTTAAAGACCACTGTAAGCAGTTGAAAACATTAGCAGGACTGCAATAACACTTGTAATGTAATGAGAAATATGGACATAGCGGAGTTAGAAAAAACATGAATTATTGAAAAAAAGATTCAGTAGAGAAAGGTTTAATAACAGAATCTATGGAGGGGAAGGTGGGAAGTCCAGAGGTTAGGAGGAATCTTTTAACTGTGGGTATGTTGTGGTGGGATTATAATTTTAAATATGTAAAACAAAAAATATTTTTTTAAAAAAGAAAATGTGTGATGCCATTGTTAAAACAGCTTCCTACCGAGACGGTTTCGAGGTTCCTGATTTAATTTACAAAGCCCTGAAGAACTTAGGTCCAGGGTATTTTAGGGATCGCCTGAACCCTTATATCCCAGCTTGATCACTGAGATTACGTGCAGGAACATCACTGGTCATTTCCCAAGTTGGAAAGGCTCATTTGACAAGAAGAAGAATCCGAGTCTTTAGTGTCATCAGCCCAGTCCTATGGACTACTCTGTCAACACAGATTCAGCAGGTGCCTTCTGTACTAACTTTCAAACAGCTGCTGAAATTTGTTCTAGTCAGTGCCCCTTCGAGACTGGGTGTTAAACACAAGGGACTTTCAAAGAAGCCGGCAGAAAGGGACTGAGAGAGATTTAAGAGCCTCGGACGTGAGGTTGCCAGGCTAATAATAGATGGACTATTGGACTATGGTTTTGGGATCGAAACCGGGGTAGGGAGGGTGGGGTCTGGAAATCCAAAGGGGGCTTGATCTTTTTCATTCGGTGTTTAATTTTGTGTTGCTATTAGTATAAGAATGGGGAATCCGTGGAAGGGAAATAGGGTCGACCTTAGAAAAAGCTCTCTACAAATGACTGAGGTACATAAGTGAAAAGTTGATACATAAACTGAGTTAAATATAATAATGAATTAAGGTTAAAAATTTATTATAAATAAACATAATAACAAATTAAGGTTAAGAATTTAGAGATAAGAACTTGTTGGATAAATATTTGGAATTGGAATACAAGAAGGGGAGGGGAGGGGAAGTCGCGGAAAAAAGTTATTGAAAATGGGACTGTAAAGAATGAATTCTTTTTTTTTCGTTGTTTTTTTCTTTTGGTTTTTTGTATTACTTGAAATTCTAATAAATATTACTTTTTTTTAAAAAAAGAAATTTGTTCTAGTCCACCAGGCCTGTACAGGCAATTAAGAAGACATGCTCCAAACAATGGTTAACCTGCATTTAACTTTTTATGGCTTTTATTGTATGGTTTTGTTTCACTGCTGTAAACCACTGATAGTATAGTGGCATACAAATAATACCGCTCAGTGTAACTTTCCTGCTAAACGTAATAAATGAATATATTTGCAAACGTTGCCACAACCATCTGTCCCCTCCCCAATGTTTGCTTGTGTCCAACGGAGGTGAAATTTTGCGTCTGAATGGAATCCCCCCCCCCCCTGAATTTACAGGTGTTGCCCCTGTGCATCTACTATTAGGGCCCTTGCACTCATCTGAGTTTGTTCTGCCAACCTAGCAGTTTGAAAGCATGCCAGTGCAAGTAGATAAAGAGGTACTGCTGTGGCGGGAAGGTAAACGGCATTTCCATGCGCTCTGGCTTCCGTCACGGTGTCCCGTTGCACCAGAAGCGGTTTAGTCATGCTGGCCACATGACCCAGAAAGCTGTCTGTGGACAAATGCTGGCTCCCTCGGCCTGAAAGCGAGATGAGCGCCCAAACCCCATAGTTGCCTTTGACTGGACTTAACCATCCAGGGGTCCTTTACCATTTTACTTTTTCTTTTCCCCATGAGTTTAAACCCTCTGCGCCATTTTGGAGCCATACATTTGTTGAAATTTCTCCTTGGGCTGTATGCAAAGGTTCCCTTCCTCCAATGGAAGGGACTTTTTCCAAAGAAAGGAATCCCTCCATCAGAAAAAGCGGACCTACAGACCCAAAATCTGCACCTGGTCTCTAACGACTGGGGGTATCCAGTCCTCGACTCTACCCAGTTTTTGTGGCAGCCACAACACTTGAAGCGACAAGAAGTGATGGTAATGGAGTCTGCCAACCAAAGTGGGATTTATTTATTTACTTTTCATGGTGGAGCTGGACCAGTGCCAAGTGATATTGAATGCACCAAGATTCCCGACCCAGAGAGAAGCTAGATTCTTATAGAAAAACAACTCAGTTAAGTTATAAACATTCCCTTTTAAGTTTCCTTAAATGCAATGCAGGAGGTAGGATTCACATTTTTTACAATAGATTATTTACCTCTTCAAGAAATGCAGTGAGATGTCCAGTAACGTTTACAAGTTTTATGGCAACCTTAGTTTTTCTGCTCTCTGACAATGGACACAGATAACATACGCCTCATGAACACTCTTCATTTGCCTTTAAAAAATAATAATGATCAATGTAAAAAGGCTCACAAAACAACTACAGCTCCAAAAGAGGAAAAGTTGTGGCTGCAGTGCTGACTTAAGCAAATATGAATGTGGTCAAGCCTGATGACTTACACAACAATCTGGAAATAGGGAGGTGATCTCAGCTCAAAATTCTTTTGGTACTATTAAATTTGGTAAACTCTCCTTTTGTACAGCTGGTGAACTTTGTGGCATTTGGGCTTTATATACAGGAAACTGGCAGACCGTATCTGAAAACTGCAGGTGTCAACTTTTTAAAAGAGAGATGTGCTAATATGTCAGAGCTTGGGCAGCAGATGCCATTCAGAGAGAAGCAGCACGCTGAAGGCCTCACGCACAGTGGATCCGCCACAGCATGTGGCATTCAGCTTTCCGGGCTGGAGAGGAAGCTGAGAGGTTGCTGGAACAACCTCCTGGCATTGCAGGGCTGTGGGCAGATGGTTGGTAACAACTGTACACTCTGAGCTCTCTCTCAACCCACTGAGGGCAACCGTATAATAATTGCAGATATAGAAGGTGAAGGAAGTTGAGATAAGTAGTGGGGAATCTTCACCCAGAGACACATTTCAAGCCATGCCTGTGGTGGTGACCCCTGATTTATTCTGGAAAATGAGGACCTGCACAATGACACATAAAGTTGGCTGGAAGAAGACCGGTCTTCCCCTGGGAAGCGTTGAAGGGGAAAGAGATGGACCTCCTCAGATCCTCAGCTTCTTCTTTACCCTAAACCGTATCTTCTGCATGCACCATTCCGTTCTTTCGCACCTCACTCTTTTAAACTGCGGTGGAGCTGTTGCATGGCATTTACCCATTGCAAATGTTGCATGTGTGCTTAAATGATCGTGTTTCCCAGAATATACAAGGAAGTGTTAGGCCCTGTCCTTTCGCAAGCATTGGCTCCAAGGTCACTGAAAGCATGCAGGCACCACTCAGAATTGTCAACACTGTGCATGCATTCTGCTGTTTAAACCCAACGGTCATTCTCACATCTGCAAGTGTCTTCAGGTATGGGAATAACCCAGAAGGTTGCATCTTTAAAGCATACCTTGAGAAGCAGCACTGAAAAGTAGGTGCATCTGGGTAAGCATTTTCTAAGCTCCGCCCCACACTCCATCAGTATATTATTGGGGAATTCTAGAAAATGCTACGCTGCACCTTAAAAATAATGTAAACCGTCCTGCTGCAATCTGTGAAAATAACAGAACCTCCAGAATATCTGCCTGAGGAAAAATCTGTTTATGCAAATAACTTGGACACGCCTGTGAAATGTGCAAGCGACAAAGAGGGCAGAATGGGAGGGAGGAGGGGGCAAGAGTCTATATCACATTATTAGAGGCTCAAGGAGCGCAAAAACACACAAACACAAAAGAAGGAAGTTGGCCACCATAGAAACTTTCCCGTCTTTTAAAAAAATAGAAGTTATTTCACAAAAAGCTCAAGCATGTTTATTAAGGTTAGGTCTTAAAAATCAAGGAGGGGCAGGAGGAGGAGGAGCGAGAAGAAAAGAGGTTTCATATATTCTTGTCAGAAAAATATTTACCAGGAAGCTACCCCACCCTGTGTCTTTAATGATTATCTGGCTACGCGGAAGCGAGAGCTGCGGGAAAATCATTTGAGTGGCTCCCAAGGGACAGCCGCCCACATTTGGGAAGACTGTCCTGTTTCTGAAAGGACAGAACTCTGAAGAGGTGGAGGGGAAGCAGCTGGAAGAAGGGCAGCAATATGTACAAGTGTCAGCAAAGCCGTGGCCGATCAACACAGCTCTCTTTGGCCATAGACTCTCTTGGCTCTTCAGCCGGTGAGTTCGTGGCAGAGAATTCCTGATCTAGGCCAACACCGTTTGACGAAGGAGCATCAGGGAGGGAAGGACAAGCAGCCAGCTCAGGGCGGACAGTGTGCATTTGTCCCCGATTCTCTCAAGAATCACACATCCTCAAAACTTGATGGCGACGAAAGGAGTCAGGGCTGAAGTGCTGCAGCGACAGTCTGGCCGGTCTCCCCAGTGGCTTCAGTGTGCTCTGTGTTTCCCCTTCTTGTGTTTTTTATCTTTCTTTTTGCTGGCACACCTGGAGCAGAACCACTGCATTTCTTCCGGGGGAGCAGCCGTGATTCCGACGCAAAGCCTGTGGGTTGGAGAACACAAGAGGCAAATGTAAGAAAATGAATGAGGGTTCCCAATAAGTGAAACACCAGCTGTTGTTTTTAACTAGGGCTGCAAGCGCTACTCTTTTGCAATTAATCCTGGAATGGAAGAGTTGGACGGGACTCTTAGGGTCATCTATTGTAGTCCAAACCCTTGCAATGAAGGAATTGACAGAAGCTTGTTTTGCAGATCTGACCCAGTTATATTGTGGGAAGGGACCCTCTCACTAATCTAAAACGGGGGTCAGACAAATTAAATCATAGATAATAAAAAACCCAGTGACATAAATAACTCCTGTTATTTAAAACCTCTGGGCACTGCATTGTGCATTATTTTGCTTATGATAAAGGGATGATATCTGGGTTCCATAATAACCATCTTAATTTCTCACATACACCTAATAACTCATGAACTATTATTCCTTTTCCTTTTAAACCCTTCTTGGCTATGAATAAAGTAAGATACTGAATGGGTAAAATTAAGGTGAGCCCAAGTTACTCCCTTATAAAAAAAAGTTATTTAAATGGCACGGTGTCACTGTATTAATGCGTTAAATTTATGGCACCTGGTTTGAATTGTAGTTTATGAGTAGTTTTGTAGTTGTCCTTTATAACAACTATGCTATATTCAAAATGTGTGCCTGCAAGTAAATAATGTAATTTTCTTTAGGACATTATATTTTGGCCATTCAGACCCCAAATTCATTGGTTGTGCTGTGCTGCACTTACAGTGGTGCCCCGCAAGACGAATGCCTCGCAAGACGAAAAACTCGCTAGACGAAAGGGTTTTTCGGCTTTGCGTTGCTTCGCTAGATGAATTTCCCTATGGGCTTGTTTCGCAAGACGAAAACGTCTTGCGCTTTTTTTTTAAAGCCGCTTGAAGAGGCGCAGTTGCGACGGACCGTGCTTCGCAAGACGAAAAGACTCGCGGAACGAATTCTTTTTGTCTTGCGCTGCACCACTGTACCTCTCTCCCCTCAACCCACTCCCCAGAATTCACTTGAACTCCTTTAAAAATCCCACCCACTTTGAAGCAGCTGATACTCTTATTTTAAGATGATGCAGGTTAGTGAAAAAAACATTTCAGGTTTCTTTTGTATCCTTTGTGCGGATCAGTTATAACTCTAAATGCACAAGATGATTAAGAATATCAGTTAACTGATCCAGCCCCCCAACTTGTGGAGCGGGTCTAATTTTGCGGCTGGAAAAAAAACTCGTTAAGATTTGGCTAAGCGTAGAATTAAGTTCAGATAGCTTCATATCCCGACTTCAGTCCCGTGTGAAGGGAGCTCAGTACTGCACATAGGGCAAACAGCAAGCACACAACTCTCGTCTTTGTCACTACTGACAATCTGGTCTCTTTAAAAGTCAACCAGCAGTTGGTTGGGACATTGGAGCCATCACACTGTTGGCCTCTGCTGCCTCAGGAATGGCCGGATTCAAAAGCAGGTGAAAATATTGCCTGCTTCATATAAGGCATGGAAGATTGTAAAAGAGAGAGGTAGCCAAGGACAGATAAAAGCTATTCTCCAGCTTGACTTTAAGTGGCAGGCACTCACCAGTGGTACCAATCGTCACAGTCGTCGCAGCCTATCATCGCACTGCCGTCATCTGGCTTCTCGCAGCCGGGACAGATCCAGATCTTGTTCCCCCATTCGTCTCGGATCTGGGATAAAAAGGAAGGGGAAAGTTGATGGCTTAGGGGTGTGTGTGTGTGTTTTTAAAGGCACTTCATGCAGCCAATTACTTCCCAAAGCGATTCAATAGAGAGAAGATTATGTGCCACCACACTCTATTTACATAGACTCAATTTATGAATGTGTGTGTGTGTGTGTGTGCGCACACACACACACACACACACACACACACACCTCTCCACTATAAACTGTTTCTATATATACATATGCCTGTTGTTTTTGACCATGGAATTTTCTTGGCAGGGATACTGGAGTGGCTTGCCGGTTCCTGCTCCAGATTGAGGACACAAGGAGAAGGGGATGACAAAGGACGAGATGGTTGGACAGCGTTTTCGAAGCTACCAACGTGAGTTTGACCAAACTGCAGGAGGCAGTGGAAGACAGGAGTGCCCGGCGTGCTCTGGTCCATGGGGTCACGAAGAATCGGACACAACTAAACGACTAAACAACAACAGTATATACATATACATAACGGTTTTGCACTTCCACATGACTCAGGAAGCTGATATCTGGTACCTGTGCAGACCTCCTGAATACTAGAAAGTACCCCGAAATAGTTGCAGTATTTCCATGTCACTTCCAGGAAGGTAGAAACCCAGTGCACACACAGCCCAAGATATCCTGATTATTAGAAGTCTAAAAACGGGACTTTCACTTCCCAAATCTTATGGTAGAAACTTGTGACGTGCCATTTTGTCTCATAATCCAGGCCAGCAGAGACTGCTAAGCTGACCATGAGATGTAATGAATGCTGTGCAGGGAGACATTGCTTTTTCGCACACAAGAAAGAGAAAGAAGGTCTTGGTGGAGGATCTTCTGTAAGTCAGAGAGTGGCTCTTCTTTACCCATAAAAGATCACGACCCATATATGCCCGCATCTCGCATCTCTGCCTGCGTGTTGATATGTGTGCAAAATATTTCTGACTTGTGGGTGGGGTAGAGGCACCACTAACTGTTTTGGGGAATACCTTTGATATTTGCTTGCCACAGTGAATGAAAAAAAAATCTCCATTTGTTTATTCCAGTGGTTCAAGCGCTGCACAAACTGCAGAAGACAATCTTGATGACGTGTCCCTAATATATACAGTCTGGGGTGCAGGTATTGCTGTGTTATTACTTATTAGCCAAACTCTTCCAACTCAACTAACTGATAAGATCAAGGGTATAAAAATTGTTACTGAGTAACTTTCCATTCCTTTGACATTTGTGCCATGGCTCCATTTACTGAAGGGTAAATGGAAAAGAGAGAGAGAGAGAGAGAGAGAGAGAGAGAGAGAGAGAGAGAGAGAGAGAGAGAGAGAGACATAGAAGGTTTACAGCATTCAGAAACAGGCTGGTGGAATCTGCCTATTCCATTCAATATGGAAGCATATTCAGAATATGACAAAATAACGTTTCCAGCCATGCCGTACATTGCAGCTGTCTCCATAGCAAGCTGCTTCAGGTAATTTCTATAGCATGTGTAATTTCTATAGCATGTACAACGAGCTTCTCGTGTCATCGCTCTTTAAAAGTTTGTTTTTACAAAATAAATAAAATAAATAAATCTCTATAAAGATAAATCTGATAAATGAAATTATAGGGTAAGTTTACAAAACAGTTGACAACTCAAGTATTAACTGAATAAATATCTGATAGAAATCATGAAATTCGCCCCTTTTTAGACTTAGATGACTTCATGACTTATGTGAAAAGCTTCACGTGCGAGAAAGGATACAGATAATTATGAACACACGCAGAGATCTGTGTCGTCCTTTTTGCTACACAGCCAACCCTTCCTCGTGGCTGCTTTATTTTATAACTTGGGGGGTTTAAAATGCTTCTATGGATGCAAATGCAAAAGGTGTTGAGTGCTTTCACTGGAAAAAGAAAGCCCCACGGCTTGGGTCTCTGAGTGCTGGACTAGGGGCTGGGGAGACACGAATTTAAATCCACACTCCTCCACAAAGATTGATGGGTGACCTTGGGCTAGCTGCTCACCTCTCACCCTACCCCGAACCGCAGAGTTGCTGTGGAAGTAAAAAGGGGGCGGAATCAAGTGGGCTGTCTCAAGTTCCTTAGAGGAAAGGCAGGATGTAAACGTAAGAACAGGAAGCGACCAGTATGTCTGCCTTAGGTCTGTACCAGGAAGCTTTTATTGTCCGATGTGTTGTTGTTAACAGTCTGCTGGAAGCCACCCAGTTGGATGGGCGAGGTACAAGTAATAAATTATTCTTATTCTTATTCTACGTCTGGTCAGTGCCCAGATGGGAGACCCCAATGCATGACACCTTGGGCTCCATGATGGAAAGGAGGAAAGACATAAAATAAAACGAACGACTGAATGACTGAATGAATGAACCCTTGCATGAAATCAAGTTGCCTTATATACTGAAGTAGGCCACTGGTCATTCTAGTGCAGCGATGGAGTGCCTCCAAGTCCCATCAGCCCTAGCTAGCATGCCTAATGATCAGAGGATGGTGAGAGTTGTAGGTCCATAGATCCCCCATCCGTGATCTAGCCCAATATTGTTTCCTCCAACTGGAACGACATAATACCTTCCTTTTCCTTCTTCCTCAGAGCCTTTTACCTGGGATTGTGCAGCCTCTACGTTCAGCCTATGGTCCCTCCTCAACCAATATCCATCTTAAGGAACTTTGATTGTATGGAATGGGTACCTACGATGAGTTTTCTCAAAGGAAAAAGGTCCCGCGGTGAAGCATATTACTGTAAGTTTAATGGATCACGTGCAGAAATTACACTGCAGCTTGCTAGCGAAGGAGGAAAGCTTCACATGCTGGAAAGCATAAAACTGCAGGCGCAGAATGACTGTAGTCCACAGGAGTGCCGGGGAAGTGTCTAACCTGCTTGGCCAGTTGTGTTACGGAAACACTGGGTAAAATGGGCCTTTCTGGCCAAAGGCAAACAAGGATCAATTACAAGCAACTGATTTGCAAGGTTTTCCTTCCTGCTTCACAGACTGAGAAGGCTTAGAAAGTGGGCCTTGAGTCCCTCTACCGTAGTTCTCACCGACGGAGATGGTGGCTTTGTGATTAAGACGTGAACTGGAGCTAAATCCCTACCTCAGACTTCCTTGTTTGGCTACAAGATCAGTAACTCCGCCTGTGGTTCAGTTGTTCACCTGTGACATGGGGAGGGAACTTCCTTTCTCTTTCAAACTCCTATTTTCTATTTCCTTTCTCTCTGAATCTCCTTGCCTAGACCTCATTTTGAGGTCTGATATTTTCTGAGCCAGATTTATATGGCACCCAGCAAAAAAAGCTGTGGCCGTTTGCTAAAACCTCATGAAATCCTAAAAGTCACGCATTTCACTTTATGGATTGCTTAGTCTTTAGTATTTCTGCTGTGTGTGTTGTGCGTTTAAGTGTTGTGTTTATGTGTTTCTAAGTTGGAACCAGAGCAGGTTAGCTGCACTTAAGTCCTACTGAAACCAATGTGAAAAGTTATTCATAACTAACATATCTTCAATGGGTGCAACTAGCTTGCCCTGGCTCTAATCCTGAGTGTATAACCCGGAGGGCTAAACATTTGTTCTTAAACACATCACAGCAATTATGTTTACATGTGAAATGTGAATATTACGCAAACACAGGCAGTCAATCAGGACTCCCAGCACAAGCCTACTCTGTTTAGAGCTATAGATCTGCTTTTCACCCTTTATGTGCTTATTATGAGAAATGCCAATGATTGCTGCAAAAAGAGAGTGAGAGAGTATGGTGCTACAAGCTGGAAATGCAGAGATCTGAATTCTCTTACAGGTACTTAAAAGAGCAAAGTAATAAAAAATGAGATCCCACAAGCCTTGCGTTACTTAAAAGTTCATAACTATGAAAAGGATTTCACAATCAAACAGGTGCTTTAATATTTTGGGCATATAAATCTCCATCCTCTGTCATACAGTTGTGTACTTTTCCTTGTTTATATCTACTCTACCATTCAGTTTTAAATGACACACACATGTAGGTTTATACACGAGGATGCATATAGACATCTGATAAATGTCCAAATCTGTGAATGATACTATCTGCTATGAATTCTTAAGGTTTTTAAGGAGGGCAGTGCCAAGTGCCCAAAACCTGTATATTCACTGGTTATTTCAAGGCCAATGAAGTGCCTCTGGTATATAAGCTGATTTAATTTCTGCCATAACTGTCACTGACCGAAGGGCAGGTGTAAATGCTAAAAACAAGATGGAAAAATAAATAAATCTGGTTTGGGTAATATGGTGAATCTATCATGGCAAACGCTGGACTTCCACCTGAATAAGGCTGAAATCTGGTTATTGGCCAAAGGTGCTTGGTCAGCCTTCAGATTTATCAGTAAACATCAGCAATGCATATCTCATGTACTGTAGTTTGTTTTGGACATTTACCAATAGGCCTCAGTAAAGTTTCCTGTTTCACAATAAACATTCACAATAAACATTCTTGTTGACTCTTTGTTGCTGTCGTCCTTAAGCAAAGATTACTACCATCTTTTTAATGTACATAAAATTCTTTTATTCAGAAGGCGATACAGGCTATTTTACTCAAGAGCCAAATAAAGTAGGATAAAGAGTGTATCCCTTCTAAAGCCCAGGAAGTGCTTCAAAGCAAAATAGCACTTTAGGTTTTATTCACAAGGTTACAAACATGAAGACAAGGATGTTTAATAAACTTGGCATAAATCGTTTTGAAGGAGGTCATCAAAGCCTGAACACGTAGGTCTCATAACAAATAAGTTAAACTTAGCATGGGCTATTTGAGTTCAGTTTGCTATAAAAATTAATAGCTCTTAAGTCTCATTTCCACAACTATTTATGTGATATTGAAATGATTTGCTGGAAACAGGTGGACTTATGGACATGCTATCAAAGAGTCCCCCAACTGGAATAATAATAATAATAATAATAATAATAATAATAATAATAATAATAACAACAACAACAATAATAATAAATTCTTATAGCACCCTATACCTGTAGATCTCAGGACAGCCCACAGCATAAAATTATAATATAAACAGCACAAAATACATTAAAAAACAACAACAAAGAGAAACCAAAAATCCCTCCCATGTTTTGTTAGCCCCAAAATGGAAAATGAGTGAGGTCCCAACTAAAGAAGAATGGCAACTTAAACTGATGGAATATGCTCAGCTTGCGGACCTAACGTATGGAATAAGAGAACAAGAAGAACATACATTTAAAGAAGGTTGGAAAAAATATTTATTGAATATACTGGGGGGGGGGAGAATAATTGTGTACACTCGAAAACATTGGTGGCATTCAGATAAATTCAACAGTGTAAATAAGTTTTGATGGATGTGATAATGGAATACTGAATGGTTTAGCTTATGTAAAATATGCAGTGATTTATGTTATGTAAAATGAACCATGGAAAGAGAAGAAGGGAAGTCACTGATATTTTAAGGTTATTTAAATGAATACTCTAAATTGTAAAACAGAAAATTTAATAAAAATTATATGTGTGTGTGTGTATACATACACACATATATACATATGTATATATATACATACACACACACCCACACACCCACACATATGTATATACACATATGTATATACACACACATATATAAACACACATATACACATATGTATATACACATATGTACACACACACACACACACACACACACACACACACACATATATATATATATATATATATATATATATATACACACAGTGGTACCCCGCAAGACGAACGCCTCGCAAGACGGAAAACCCGCTAGACGAAAGGGTTTTCCGTTTTGGAGGTGCTTCGCAAAACGAATTTCTCTATGGGCTTGCCTCGCAAGACGACAGCCCATAGGGAAATCTCCGGGACAGCGGGGAAGCGCAGCGCGTCTTCCCCACTGTCCTCGGACCTCCGCCCGCCGCGCGGCATCGGAACGAAGCTCCGATGCCGGGCGGCGGGGGGGGGGAACGCCTCCTCCCGCCGCGCGGCATCGGAACGAAGCTCCGATGCCGGGCAGCGGGGGGGGGGACGCCTCCTCCCGCAGCGCGGCATCGGAACGAAGCTCCGATGCCGGGCGGCGGGGGGGAACGCCTCCTCCCGCCGCGCGGCATCGGAACGAAGCTCCGATGCTGCCGCGCGGCATCGGATGGCTTTCCTGAAGACTTGGGGTGGGAGGAGGGTTTTCCTTCCCACCGCCAACATTCAGAATGCTGTTCTGAATGTTTGCGGTGGGGAGGAAAAACCCTCCTCCCACGCAAGCCCCGGGAACAGAGGGAAAGCGCTGCGCGCCTTCCCCTCTGTTCCCGTACCTGTCCTGAAGGCTTGCGGTGCGGAGAAAAGCCCTTCTCCGCACCACCAGCCTGGCAAGCGGTTTCCCTAGGAACGCATTAATTGATTTTCAATGCATTCCTATGGGAAACCGTGCTTCGCAAGACGAAAAACTCGCAAGAAGAAAAAACTTGCGGAACCAATTAATTTCGTCTTGCGAGGCACCACTGTATATATATATATATATGGATATGGCACCGGATGTCAATCAACCAAGGGCCTGGTTGAAGAGGAACGTATTCGCTGGGCTCCTAAAGGTGTTTAATGAAGGCGCCTGGTGAGCCTCCCTGGGGAGAGCATTTCGCAAGAGGGAAATCGACACACATTTTGTACTGAAAAGCATCCATGTACATACCACGTAATTACTGACAGTCTCCGTCACCACACTCCTAACGGGACCCTTGGAGCCTCCCACAGCAGGCACTGCAGGAGACGGTGGTGGAATCGCAGCTGGGGAAATGATAGCAGGAGGCATAGGAAGAACCCCGGGAGGAGGAGGTGGCGTCACGTGGACAGGAGCTGGTGCCGGGGATGGTGGAGGCGGTGGCGTCTTGGGCCGAGCCATGACCGATGGTTTAGCCTCCGGTGCCGACACCACTTTGCTGATGACGCTGTTGGACAAAAGGGGGGAAAAGAACGGATGTAACAGTGCACTACGATGATGCCCAGAAAAAAAACAGAGGAAAACCCGCCACAGATTTTTATCAAGGCAAGATAGCCCTTGAATAGTTTTCCTTCCCATTCATGAACCATATAGTGCTAAAACCAAATTTTGAAAATTTGCTTGCTTAAATCTTGCTGATTTTTAAAACTGCATTTTATTGCTTTTTCACACTGCTTTGAGGGTCTTTATGAATGGAAAAGCTGCTCCTAAAACAGGGGAACAGGCTGGAGAACTCACTCTTTGTGCTCTATATCAAAATGTCCCAAAAGTCACATGATAAAGAAAATTTGAAAAATCTGCATTATGGCTTTCATCAGATTACTATGAAAGCAGCCATATCTGTTTAGGATCAATAATGTATATATGCAATATATAATCAGCACCCAGATATTAATTGCTGCCTTTGCTAGAATCCATCACAGGGTGTTGTTATGGTAAATACATGCTAGAAGTAAAGCACTGCGCTGGCAAAGGATTGAGGCAATCAATATTTATTTATAGACAACTGTTTCCTACACAGCAACAGGCAGACAAGTTATCAAATGGAAGAGAAAACCACAACTGATGAGGGAGAGGAGAGAACCCACAAGATTAGTCTAGGGTGGAGCTTACAGAACCAGCAGCCTATGGACAAAGGCCATATCAAAAGATTACAACTGAACAGTCAACTTGTTTAGCTGATCAGAATGAGCTTATGTCAAGAACCCAATCCTGTTTCGATTCCGAAAGCTTAGCTAGCAGGGCAACGATGCTGATTTTGCAACGTTTGCCTATGAAGGGAAAGAAAAAGACCCCAAGCATGAAGGAAGACAGGAAGCAGATTGGAGTTGCCATTTCACATACAAACCAGCATTTCCAGTCAACATGGGTTGCCCAAAGGACAAATAAATAACGGATTATTTCCAGATAAATTAGATTAATGGGCCTAAGTCATGCCTATCAATGTCAATGGGTCTAATAGCATTTGATACATCACAATATCAATAAATACTACTACTAGTAGTAGCAGCTGTGCATTAAAATAGCAGAGGAGATGCTGAACTAATTCAACTTTGGATTTTCAATACGACTCAAAATCCCACTTTTGTTTTGCGAGGAAGTAAACAGAACAATGCCTACCAACACACATGGGATATTTTCATTAAAAGGGGATAAGCGATCCTTTAATGACACAACTAACTCTTGCTGACAACACTACACTGCAGCTATTCTGTGCGGCTTAAAGTACAGTGGGGCTAAAAGCTTCAGCCATAGACCTACATCCAGGGGAAAAAATAAATTATTTATTAAATTTGAATACCGCCATTCATATGAAGACCACAGGGTGATTCACAGCATAAAAATTCAAAATGAGAACACAAAATGTATAATAAAACAAGAACAAACCAATCGCCCCCTACCCACAAACATATGGGTAAAAACCAAAGGCCTGGTTTTAGAGAAATGTTTTCGCCTGTTATCTAAAGATGGTTGCCCAGCTCTGGCATTTGCACACATATCTTCCCACCACAAAAAGTTATGGTTATGCTGCTGTCAAGTTTTGGAAGCAGAAGGCATTTTGTGCTCCCCGCTGCCCTGCTGAAACAGCAGCAGCAACAAACACAAGCGCTCTGCAAATTCTAGGCTGAGGAGGAAGAGAGTCATTCACAGGTATGAACAATTCGAGAACAAGGGAAAGAGGAGGACTTTTCTCAATGTGGAACGCCTTCTCCAAAAAAGCGCCAACGGAGACCACCATCTTTAGCAGACAAGACATCATGACTCCCTTTGGGTGGGGGGAAGTGGAGATTCCAAGCTGTATTCTTATTAAGAGTGTGTGAGAGCGTCAGCGTTGGTTGCTATGATGTGCCTAACTCGAGAGGGAAAGAGGGATATAAATTATATAGACAGATAAATTGGCAATTAGGAAGATATAGAAGAGACAGAGGAGATGCCAAATCAGGTATGACACAGAGCAAATTGCATTTAACGGGTATCCTATCCTTCTGGGATTCCTGGTGTCTATAGAGAGCAGCCAGTGTCTATAGTGAACTTCTTGCTCAAGGTCCAAGATTGGTCCTCAGCACCTGGTAAGTCTGAATAGAGTACGGAAAAACATTTTGAACAGTCATTAGTATGCACGCTAGTTGGCTGTGCAGGACGTTTTCGGCCATGATAATATAACTTGCAAGCAACAGTCTGGAGAACAGCAAAACCGGGTGATGCGTCTGACGTGGAAGACCGACATGCAGTACTCACTTACGAAAACAAATGAGTGGATGGAGATTGGGCAATTCAACCTAATGAAATCTACGAAGCTGCCTGATAGGATATATGAAGGTAAGATTTCAGTGTAATCTGCCTGAGCTGTTGGGGTACAGAAAGATCTAAATATGTATGGGGGAAAGGTAGAAGCCCAGCTTAGGCTTAATCACGTCTTGGTTACAGAAATGTAAATTACATAGTCAGGTGTCATAATGAACGCAACTTACAAAACTGATAATGCTAAGTGGTGATCAATCAATATTACAACTGTGTGAAAGAGTTCTGCTCTATATGCCAAAGTACTTGATGTGTGCAACTGAGTGCTTATGTTATGTATCTACACCAGCCTCCCTCAGCCATCCAAAGGCCTCCTGCTGCCTGAAACAGCTCCACCCATCTTCCCATACTGCTCCTTCTGCCTGTACCTGACTCTCAAAATGCCTCTGGTCCGCAACCTGCCTCAATTCCTTCAAGCCTCTCCTCAAAACTCACATTTCCAGGATGATTGTAGATTGTCCCCTTGGTCTCTATGACACTGTGAGTAAGCCATATAACTGACATGATCACACAGGGTGGTAGTCAATGCTAGTCCTACTCAGAGAAGACCCACTGACGTTAAAGGGCATGGATAACTTAGGTTCATTCATTTTAGTGTGTCTACTTTGAGGAGGACTTTGCTGAACACTCTTTCCCCCCATTGTATCACTCTGTCTATTTTAGACTGAAAGCTCCTTAGGAATTAGGGATTGCTGTCTGCTGTTTGTAAAGTGCAAATGCATATAAACAAATAATATTTGCACCAAACTGCTTCTAACACTCAGCCGTGGGCAAATTCAGTTGAAAACAATGCAGTGGAGATGGTTAGCACCTGCACTCCGATGTGCAGTGTTGATTAAGTGTCAGCCCTGCATTGTTTGCAATTGACTGTGTGCTTGGAGGTACATCTGAGTCCACACCATGCCCTAAATTATCTGCAGAGCAGATTAATTTGCACACATGGAAGTGAACCCAAGTTGCCTTTTAGAACACAAACGAGGTGAAATAATTTCAGGAAGGTGCATGTTCTTTGAGGCCCATTCCTCCCCACCCCTGATCCGAAAGATGGCAAGGAATCTTTCCCCCCTTGCAGTTTAAAGGAGCTTATTAATGGAGGCACGTGGGCTGGATGGGTGCGCACCGGAGGCTGCACCTGCTTCCAGCCCAATCCCTCCCTAGTGCAGGTCCCAGGCTAAAGGTAAGCAAGTAGCACCCAGTTTGCTTCCCTGTAGTCTGTTAAGGTCCCAACTCAGCCAACAAAAGAGCTTGAACCTCCTTGCTCTTTGCTGGAATAGTTCTTTGGCAGCAGGAAGGCAACATGCATGCACAGCTTTCGGTCTTAGTCACTTTTCTGGGGTGTGGTGGAAGCCAAGGGGTTCTATGACATTTTCCTGCACACCTGCTCACTTCTCCCCATGTGCAGGGACCTACTTCTGCACTCTCCCATGCCCAACTTTTGATTTGCATGTCCGCAAGGTTCAAATCCCAATTTTACTAACGGGGAAGTGATTGACTGGCTCTGTTTGAAGTGCAGGCTTCAAACGTGTGTACAACAACAGGCCTGGCCTGTTTATCTCAGGTATCACATCCAAGATCTGCGCTACGAAGAGCACCCAATGGAGGCTGGCCACCACTCCCTTCAGCTAATGAAGCTCTGGCACAGCAGGCAGAGAAATGGTTTTGGCTTACGCCATTTGATTGCAATGGGGCAATCTCAGAGGGGGATGGTGACTCTCGCCATCCTATTGAAGGCAGAGGATGTGAGTGTGGCAACATGCAGGAGGAGACAGAGCCAAGTCTAATGATGATTAATAAGGTTCCTTTGATCATGCCTTGAGTGCCATGGGACTGAGCCGCACTGGGGCTCCCTGACAGATGACCTTGCTCCTGCTTCTTGATCTATCCACAGTTTTTTGATGCCATTGACCATGGCATCTTCCTGGCTCGGGTCCTTGGAATGGTAATTGGGGCACTGCGTTACACCAGATTTGGTCCTACCTGCAGGACAGAGTCCAAAAATGCAGAATTGGGAGAGCGCTTTTCAGCCCCCTGGCAGTTACGCCATGGGGTGCTGTGGGGTGCTATTTTATACCCAGTGCTGTTTAATATTTGCATGAAGCCAGGGGGAAAAGTCATTAGAAGCTTTATGGCAAGGTGCAATCCGTGTGCAGACGACACTTGGCTCTGTTCCTCCGTAACACCTGAATCAGGAGAGGCCGTGCAGGGCCCGGACTGGTGCACAGATGCAGTGGTGAGATGGAAGAAAGGAAAATAAGCTGATCTAGAATCTTTACAAGACAGGGGCACTGTGGGTGAATGGGTCCTGTGTCTCGAGAAATTAGTTGCCAGCTCTGCACTCCCCACCCCACCCCGAAGGAGCACTTTCAGTTCACAGTATGGGGGTTCTTTTGGACCCAGTTCTGCCACCGGAGGCCCAGATGGCCTCTGGGGCTAGAAGAGCCTTTTACCAGCTGTGCCTGGTATGACAGCTGCAACAGATTCTGGACCAGGGGAGCCTGACACAGTAGATCAGGCATGGGTGACTTCAAGACTGGATTACTGCAATGAGCTGTGTTCCGTGCACTTCATCTGGGAGCTGCAGCCAGTGCAGAATGCTACAGCAAAGTTGGTGACAGAAGTGAGATCCTGACAGTTTATATATATATATAATACACAATGAAAAAGGAAAAACACCCATTGCACCTATACCATACAAAAACAAATAGACTTAATACAAACCAACTCAAAGACACAAATGACTTCCCGTCTACTCCTTAATTCAAGTACACATACTTGTTGCCAATACAAACTATTATCATAATTTAACTGCATCTTAATTTATCTTAGGGCTCACTTAATTCTTAAAGCTACTACTGAAGTTAATGAAATGCTGCGACAGAGTTTAAGCTACTGTAATTATTTTTCAAATATATTTTGAAGACTTCCCATTTGGATACAAATACCTGTTTTGGTTTGTTATTTATTTTTTCAGACAATCTGTCTAGTTCCGCATATTCAATCAATCTTTGAATCCATTCCTGCATAGATGGAAGTTTATCAAAATTTCCAATTTGCAGCAATTAGGACTCTTGCTGGCACTGTAGCGTATAAAAACATATCCTTTGTTTTTTTAGGAAAGTTTAAGTCCGTAATTCCTAGAAGATAAGCTTCTGATTTTTTATTGAAAGAGATTTTTAACAGTTTTTGCAATTCTAAATGGATGCCCTCCCGAAACACCTCAATTTTCTTGCATTGCCACCACATATGGTAAAAAGTGCCTGATTTTTCTCCACATCTCCAGCAATCACATAGGATACCTTTATACATCTTGGAAAGTTTCCAAGGTGTTAAGTACCATCTAAGCTGCATTTTTTAAAAATTCTCTCTTACAGCAGATCCTGACAGCATTGGACACTTCCACATAGAGAACTGCACTGTTTGCCAATTTGGTCTATAAATCCTTTATTTATATATTTATCATTATATTCATATGCCACCTTTATTTTGCATGGATCACAAGGTAGTGTACATGGTTCTCCTCCTCCCCATTTCATCCTCACTACAACCCTGTGAGGGTTATGAAAAAGAGGAGGAGGAAAGGGAAATATATGAGGCTGAGGCTCACTCTTGCAGCTGAAAACCATAGTTTCCTGCTACACCTGAACCAGGCCTCAGGCTTAGGGCTTATACTCACACAATTTATACACAATTATTCCCCCCCTTTTAAAAACTATCTTAATTCATCATAATGATGCATCCTATCTGTCGCAGAGTTTCTGAAATAAACATAATAAATATTACAGCAAACTCAATTCCCAACCAAAATGGTCAAAGGCCTGGAAACAATGCCTTATGAGGAACGGCTAAGGGAGCTGGGCATGTTTAGCCTGGAGAAGAGGAGGTTAAGGGGTGATATGATAGCCATGTTCAAATATATAAAAGGATGTCACATAGAGGAGGGAGAAAGGTTGTTTTCTGCTGCTCCAGAGAAGCGGACACGGAGCAATGGATCCAAACTACAAGAAAGAAGATTCCACCTAAACATTAGGAAGAACTTCCTGACAGTAAGAGCTGTTCGACAGTGGAATTTGCTGCCAAGGAGTGTGGTGGAGTCTCCTACTTTGGAGGTCTTTAAGCAGAGGCTTGACAACCATATGTCAGGAGTGCTCTGATGGTGTTTCCTGCTTGGCAGGGGGTTGGACTTGATGGCCCTTGTGGTCTCTTCCAACTCTATGATTCTATGATTCAATAATGTCCTAGCCTGTGGATTGCTGCTCCCATACATGGCAAGCATACTCCGTTTTTCGGTGGAGATTATTCTGCTGCTCATTTTATATGCAGGTAGAAAGCTCTCACACACCGACAGCAGAGATGGTTTGCAGATAAAAACGGCTTCCAGTCAGAAACCCCAAGCTGCACCACATCCTGAAACATTGGTGTACAATACGTATCGTCCAACACAAATACAAAGAACAAAAAATTATGCAGAGTGCTCGTGCACACTATTTTAATTGTCGCTGCTTATTTTATATTCCTTTTCTTTTTGTTTGTAAGAATTATGGTAATAACTGGAAATGGAAGACGTTTGGCTGGCTAAAGACCAGAGGGAGGGACTGAGATCTGGACAAGGGCTAAAATGCTACACGTTCTACTTCAAACTCATAAAACTCTTCCACAAACTACCCTTGCTTCCAGAGCCTTCAGCAGATAACATCCACATGCGTAGTTTGCAGTCATGAGGACTATGGCCTTTTTCATTTTTAAAGTAAAACCCCGAGAAAGTGTAATCGTGCGTCAGGTTCCACAGTGCATGGTGAAAGTGGAGACTGCCCCCCACAATTAAAAACGCTGTTGCTTTCCCAACATGCCACCATGCCACATTCTTTCTGAACCGGTAGGAGTGAGCATGGGAATCTCTCAATGTGTAGTTAGTGACAATTCCTTTAAAAACAACAATGACAGCACCCCAAAACCCCAAAACCAACCAGGCCCACACAGAATCTGCCCAAAGCACTGGGATCACAGATTAGCTCCTCGATGGGTTGCTTTACCAGGCAGGGTTTATTCTGACACAACGATACCCTTCATTAAGAGATAAAAAGTAAATTAACAACAACAAAAATCACCACCCCAGAACGAAGGAGGTGTATGTGAGAAAAGCCTTGAAGCCTTCTTGGGATGAGTCTCCCAAGCAACCACATCAACCCAAAGTTAACAAGGTACCACACACACCACTCCCTTCCCCTGTGATGTGGGAATGGGAGAAAGGCTTTGGCAAGGAGACGGTCTTGCTCTAAGTACGCTTCTCATCGTTTTTCTTGAAAAAGGGGCTACTGGAACACAAGCAGCACAGTTCCCAACGCTGCAACGGAGCGTGGCTATTTCTTTCATACATTTCCGCTGTGGTATCAGACAAAACGCTTCATGGTCACTGGGAACTACTGAAAGCTCTATGTACACAAGGACGTTCCCACCGCCATCTTGGGGGATTCCCCCTCTGCGCATGCAAATCATTGCCACGCTCATCAAAGAGGGCACCCTTTCTGTCTGCATCACGACTGCTGCGTTGAGGTGCTCTCTTATCCTCCCCAACAAATGCACAAGATAATAGCCTAATATCCCAAACAAAGTGGGTGGTTTTCCTTATGGCTACCTTGGGCAGTGCTGCAACGATTTGGGGGGCGGGTGCTGGTTGGTTGTTGTTGTTTTTTGCCTCCAGAGGGGCGCCATTGAAGCTCCCAGCCTGTGTGTGTGCGCATAAGCAAATGAGTGTGGGGTGTGTGGCAATCTGGGTCTTTGACCCGGGTGAAATAAAGCCCAGTTTCGCCCCTGCCTTAGGCTGACATTTGTCTTGTGCTGCCTGGCTCCAGAGCCATAAAACACTACCCATCATGGCACACCAAATCTGAGCGCAGTCTTTTTCCAAAGTAGCCGAGGGCAAATCGTTATTGTCATATTCAGCTTGGACTTGGAACTTTCATTCCATTCTACAGGACGGAGCTCCCCACACGACACATTCCCAGGGAAGGCAAAGCCTTAAACCTGCAAGGGAAGAGCAAGTTCTACCAGTCATTATGATGCCACAGGTAGGCAGGCAGGCAGATTGTTTGGGATGTAATTGGCTTGCACAGACGCAAGCCATGACATGCTGTATCTGAGGCACAGCAAGACTCTTGAGATGTGAAATAATTTCCTATCTTTGGAAGCAATTTATTTGATTTCAATCTCATCCTTTGCAGGCCCAAAGCACCATGACTGATGAAAATAAACGGGGGTGGGGAGAGTGTCACCCCACAAACGCTAAAAAGGAAGCAGCTTTTGAAAGTCAGATTTGATTCCCAGGCCTCAAAGGCTGCTGTGCCAAGTGATCCACAAGCGCAAGTGTGAGGCATTACCAAAAAGGCATAAACGATGTTTCCCCCCCCCCTTGAGAAATATTTAAGATCTGCATCTAAAGATCTGCATCTGAAGAAGTGTGCATGCACATGAAAGCTTATACCAAGAACAAACTTAGTTGGTCTCTAAGGTGCTACTGGATAATATTTTTTCTTTTTTATATATATTTTGACTGCATCTAAATAAGTAAATAAATCTAAATTCTGTGCAAAGAACTGTGGCAGTTCTTTGAGATGAGTTTACTCATCTTCTGTTATTATTTCTGTTCTGTTCTATTATTTCTAAATTTACTCATCTTGTTATTATTTCTGTTCTGTGGTCATTATTTGGATTAAGTAGAAACGCATGTAACTTTGTAAATGTGTGATTGTGGGCAAGGCCTTTCCTATAGCCATTCTGCCCTCAATGTCTTACACACACCCATGCAATAATTGTATTTATAAATACACACAAACGCAGGCTAGCAGCAGACCAACAATACTGCTCCAATACTGCTGCCTTTCCTGCTGACCTCCTTTCTCATCAACGGCCCCAAACCCCTTCTGACCCTAGCCTAGAATGCTAACTTCTGAAAAGTTTGAATGTTTGTAATATTCCTTAACACCACAGCTATGAAAGTCTCATTTCAATCAACTGATGCTGGAATTCATAGACATGCATTTACCTTAGTTTTATTACTGAGTTTATCTGATTGCGGGGATAAACTGCAAAACCACTATGTTTTTCAAAATCTCAGTGTTCTTGCTTAAATATGATACCTCAACCCAGCTCTCTACAACCGCAGAAAGCGCCCTAAAAGATTACCCAAAGCTGGCGCTGATTTAATATATAATTTACAAGTGCATAGATTGAAAAGCTATATAGATTAGGGCAAACGGGAGATAAATAGTGGTCTCGTGTACTTAGCCACACTAGTAAGCCACATACCTTAGTAAGCGAGGGGTTCTCAAAACTCTGTCCAAATGAGGCCCGCTTACAGTCTTTCAAAAAATGAGTTCACTGCACAATAAATATGCATTTGTTTCTCACACTGCCCACAATTCTCAAGAGTATGATTTTGTTCCATGGACACTGCACTTTCTGAGTGCTCTGCAAGTAAACAGCATTTACATGGGAAAATGCAGCTACTATTGTGACTGAAAAGGTGACTTGTGGGAGTCTTGTGCAAAGGGGAAAAAATGGGTTTGGGGCGTGCTTTGAAAGACTCAGAGAAATGACTGCTCGAGGACCTATTTCGATAGTTATCAACACCAAATACACAAAAAGAATTAGCTGTGCATGTCTGCCTTTGTGGATAGTGACATTATATAGTTTACTGCAGCAGCAGGGAACCTCAAACCCATACTCCTTATTAGGTCTGATAAGTCACTACGTTTGGCCTGTGAGGCCATTTTGGCCAAACCACACCAACATATTAGTCCCTTGACATAATATATAAGGTGTGGAGACCTGTTATCTCTGATCAAAGCAATAAGGTAAGAGATAAGGAATATCTTCTCTCCGGTCAAAGCACTAAGACTTACCTTACTTAGCACTGTGGTGCTTAGCGCTAAGACTGAAGATAAGCCTATGCAACCACCTAAGATCATATGAGGTCCTGTACACCTGTTAAAATGGCCCACAGAATCCATTTTGTTTCACACCCCTGGTTTTGTCACTAGGTGGCAGCGGCCAATTTCCTGAGTAGCACCAGAAGTTTCCTGTTGCTTCCACTTCTTGTTTAAGAGAGGTGATAAAGTTCTTCTCTAGCATCCTGACTAATGTGTCTTCTAGCCTTCTATGACATGACTATGCCAGAAGTGTACTGGAAGAAGCAACGATCACTAGTGTTGAAGCAATGATTCTTCAACATCAACTTCATCGGACTGGTCATGTTGTGTGGATGCCTGATTATCGTCTTCCAAAGCAGCTACTCTATTCTGAACTTTAAAATGGAAAGCATAGTGCTGGTGGTTGACAAAAGAGGTTTAAAGACTGTCTCAAGGCAAATCTAAAAAAAAAGTATAAACACCAACAACTGGGAAACACTTGCCTGCGAGCGCTCCAATTGGAGAACAGCCTTTACCAAAGATGTCATAGGCTTTGAAGACACTCAAACTCAGGACGCAAGGGAGAAACGTGCTAAGAGGAAGGCACGTTCGGCAAATCCACACCACGATCAACTCCCGCCCGGAAACCAATGTCCCCACTGTGGAAGGATGTGTGGATCCAGAATTGGCCTCCACAGTCACTTATGGACTCACTGTTAAAACCTTGTTTATAGAAGACAATCTTACTTGGCTATGAGTGATCGCCAAAGAAGAAGAAGCCAGAAGTCCAAGTTTTGAACCAACGGATTTCTAATAAGACTAAGGGGAAATGGCACGGTGTCTTTCTCTGCAGAGGCACAATCACTAAACCCGTCACTGAAATCTAGCGTGTCTACCAAAGACGGCTGCCTTTACAAAGAAAAAGGAAACGAGGTTTAATACCTCAGTCTTAGCTCTATGATGCAAACAATTCCCACATTAGTTACTGCTGAAGCAAGCAGCTACAAAGTGAAATTCTACTTTTTGTGCAATTTTCAGAATAAAGACAGTTGCATTCTGAGTCAGAACTGTTATTAAAGCAGAAAAGCACAAAACATAACTTGAAAAGGGGTATCTTCCTAGGCTGTGGGCAAGTGAAGCCTTCTACAGATACCAATGCAATGTATCTTCTTGAAGACTCTTCACAGTCCAAGAATACTTGTTGACCTTGATTAAGGTAAAGATCTGGACCAAGCACAATTACAGTACCCGTGTGCCTTCTAATAAGAAAGAAGCTGGTCATTAACAGACACCTCATCACACAGTTGCACAATGCAAATAGACACAAGTCAATGGAGGACATTGAGGCTTTTGTCCATGCTGTGCATGCTTCTTCATCAGCAACTAAAAACAGGCTATTCACGGAGGCCCAGAACTTCGAGAAATCTTACTCCGTATCAAATCAGAATACTTCAGCAATGCTTCAGAGATGACTAGAAAGTGCTTTGCTAACCATGGACTAATGAATGAATTAAAGGCTCTATCTATCTATCTATCTATCTATCTATCTATCTACTTAGGAACAGAAGGAAATCATATTGATGTGTCACCGTCTATGAAGGAAATTCTAGTCCTTATCTGAGCCAAGCAGAAAGTATGGGGGGCTGATACTGGAAATGACATAGAGAACAAAATCTTATCTTGAGATTACTGCCGAAGAAATAGATCAACACAGACAAAAGGAACCTTTAATCACCACACTGTTACCCAACAGGCCTTGTAAAAAGCCAACAGCTGGCCATTGCGCATCCGGGATGCCAATATTATTCAGCTGTTATTGATTACTATTCAATGCATATTGATATACGCCCTTTTCTTGGAATTACCTGCTGTAGTGTTGTTGCTCAACTGAAAAATACTTTTGTTTGCTTTGATGCACTGGATGAACTTGTGACGGACCATGCAACCCTATTATAGGATCAGAATTCCAGGTGTTCCAGATACCCTACAATTTTCACCATGTTACCACTGGCCTTTACTATTGAACTCAAACAAAAGGTGAGCTATAGAGAGCTGGACAGACTTCAGAGAGACAGAAAGACCCATGCATTTCTCATGTAAGTTCCAGATCAACTCTACTGATAGCAATTCTGGGCTATATCCAGTAGCTAATGAGAGAATAAATACAAACACGGCTTCCAACTCCATAGAAGCATCTCATTCCAAAGTGGCTTGACCTAGGGGGAAAAATGCTGTTTCAGATTAGGCAGGAGAGGTAACGAACATTTCTACAACTGCTGCAATTTAGTGTCGGAACTACAATATTAGGAGCATAGCAAACTCCAAGTACATGGAAGACATGAGGAAACACACAGATAATATTATGTTGGGAGATCAACACAGTGAAACCCAACACCATCATCTTATTCCTGAAAAGGTACAATCACCAAATGCACGAGTAGTTTCCCAAACTCCAAGATTATTTACAGTGGTGCCTCGCAAGACGAAATTAATCCGTTCCGCGAGTCTCTTCGTCTTGCGGTTTTTTCGTCTTGCGAAGCACGGCTATTAGCGGCTTAGCGGCTATTCACGGCTTTAAGAAAAAGGAAACAAACTCGCAAGAACTCGCAAGACGTTTCGTCTTGCGAAGCAAGCCCATAGGGAAATTCGTCTTGCAGAATGACTCAAAAAACGGAAAACTCTTTCGTCTTGCCCGTTTTTCGTCTTGCGAGGCATTCTGCCAGAGCCATCCTGAAAGACCGAAAGCAATGTTACTACTCAGAAGGTCACTCACTCCTGCTGAGTTATTCAGAAACCTTTGTCAAAATAAAAAAATTCCTTCCAGTAGCACCTTAAAGACCAACTAAGTTAGTTCTTGGTATGAGCTTTCGTGTGCATGCACACTTCTTCAGAAACCTTTGAGTATTTTTAGATATGAGTGACTGAATGGGTGAACCACCAGATGTTTCAACTTGCTTTTCTTTAAATCTAAAGGGAGAGACGTGTAGAAAGTGTCATTTTAGCCATGAGGCGGCAATGAACTTAGTTGAATCCGGGTGAAGGGCTGGAGCTTCCTGTTGCTGTTCTGTTCTTGTTTAAGACACAATAAAGCTTTCTGATTGATATGACCTCTGAGACTTACATGGCACTATCTCACATCCAACTAGACAGGGGACGTCTTCATGCTTCGGGAACTGAACTTTAAGTCAAACGCAGAAAGCCATTCTGAAAAAGTACCTAGCAACTGTAACTGAACGCCACCAGTTCTAGAAGTATGCTTCCAAAAGTCAAACTGGAGCTCCAAAATAGCAGCTATCTACAACATGGATGCTTGTTCACACAAGTCAAGTGTTTGGGATATGGCATTCTCTCTCCACATGGGTTTGGGGTGAAGTAGGCTGACAATAAGAGGGTGGCAGGTGGTATAAGACCATGAGTCCTTGGGGAAGGGTGGTAACTCAATGGTGCAGCATTTGGTCTGATCATCTCCAGGTGCAGCTGGGAATGTCCCCAACCATCTGAAACCTTGGGCAGCCGCTGGCAGTCAGTGAACTGAATAGATGAACCAAGGGTAGACAGCAGCTTCCGACATTCCTATGGTTCAAGGGAGGTGGACCCCAAAGGAAGCAAGATGCCTAAGAAAAACAACCCCCCCAGCTGATTTGCTACCACCACCAAATCTGTACCAACCTATAAGCAGGGCAATAACTACAGAGACTGCCTTATTTACTATCAACAGAAGTACAACTGAAGGAGGCCCATAGATACTCTTTTGCACTGCTCAGGAAGAGGCAGGGGATGATGGTGATGATCAGAATTTGTTAGTTGCTTTATCTTTCGCAGGGTAACCTGAAGCTACTTACAACCAAACAAATAAACAGGCAACCCCCTGCCTAGATACGTTAAAATCGAGAGGAAAGAGAAGTGCATTAAAAGCATCCCACCCAGTTCTAAAATGCCACAGATACTTAAAGGCCAAAGATGTGGTTACAGAGGAAAGGCACTTAAAGACGCCTAAAGAAGTACAATGTTGGCACCAGTGTACCTGTTGCAGCACCTCACCTGCAACAAATACCCAAATCAAGGTACACAAATCGAGGAGGAAGGATGGGTCAACTGAGAGACACCACTCTCCTGCAAGTGTCTGCCAGGTCTTCACGGAAAGACCAGCTGCACACACTGAAAACCACAATCCTGTACCTCTACAAAGTGAAATAAAATACCCCTGCTGCGTGGTGCCCTTTCAAAAATAAAACTGTGCTTGAATGCAAACTCTGCACAACAGGTTCTGGGTGTTTCTCTGAAGCAAGCGCAAGAATGTTGCCCACACCTCTGCATCTGCGGCTGGGGGCCTTGGCACAATTCTGGTTCCCAGACATATGTAACTAAGGAGCCAAAGATGTGCGCGTATGTTTGTCTGTTGCCCACACTGCGTTTGCCCTGCAGGAAACACTGATGTGTACTAGCAAACATGTTTCAAGCTGTTCTCGAGCACCCTTGGCCACACCATATTGGTAGGTGTAGGGAACATTAACTACATTTGAGGGAGGAATGTTAGGAGAGCTCTTCCCTGTGCCACCAAGCTTGTAATGAAGAAATCCTGCAGGCATCCACCTTCAGTTCTGTGGCCTTGGCATGGTAAGTGTTTGGTTGGCTCCGACTCGTTTGTGCATGGAGCTCTGCTCAGGCAGGTATATGTCTCAACTTGCCTGAAGCTCTCTCATTTATTATTATTTTTTATAATTGAGATGTACACATCACACACAAGCGCGCCTCCGTCACTCTTGTGCAACAGAGAGCAGAATCAAAGAATCTTGCATCCAAGTAATTGGTCTTTTCTTCCCAATGACTCAAACGTCTTTATGGATTCACTTTGGGAGTCACTGCTTGAGTGCGGCCCAACAACAAAATGAAAATAATTTTGCACCTGCTCCCCCACCTAACACAACCCAGCGGCATAATTGGTGCGGTGGCTTCTGTAATTAAAAGGAGAGAAGAGGACCTAAATCAACACTGGGACATGTTCTCACGCTTAAAATCCAGGTTGCCTTCAGGAGAAAGCTAAAAGGGTGATTATTTAAACCTTCTGGAAATGGCAACGTTATCTACAACAGCATAATTTACTGCAAACATCTACTCGGAAAGAAAAGATGGCCTGGTTCTCTTGGTCACGAGGCATAATATGCAGACTTCTGCAACTATAATATGCAGGCCTTGCAACCATCTCACCTGCTACCTGAGCAGCCTATGTGCAATCCTCACACTTTACCATTGTGTGAGGAGGACAGAGAAAACTACTGCATGAAGCACAGCTTGCCCTTGTCAGAAGTGGCAGGCCCTATCAGTTCTGAGGCTGCCTTTCCCAACCCAGATTCAACCCAGAGTTTGAGCAACTCTAGACCTAAGCCTGCTGGGAAGGGACTTTGGGGGGTGCTCACACCTTTATGGGTTCCTCAGTAATCTAAACATGCAAACAAGGAATGCCTTCCTTAACTGAAACACCCACCCCCACTGGACATCATTTGATCATGGATTTGTGGGGAGCATCCCTGTCACATTTAGTTTAAGAATAAAGTAATAATCAGTGTTAGAAATCAAGATATGAAAGCTAGTATCTAAATGGCACCTTAAACCCGAGGTTATGGGCGCAACAATGGAACGACTAGGCACATTTCTTTAATAACAAGAATGCAAAGCTGAAAATGAATGAACCGCAGCTAAAATATTACGTTCGTTTTTCACATGGTCTAGTCCTTCCCCTGCCCACCCACTTAATATTCTTAAGAAGGTCTCTTCTCCAGTCTTCAGAGAGTGGCTGGAAGTGAGGAGGCAGAAAATGGTCCTCCTTTCCTTCCACTCTGCAGTTTTAATCTGAAATCCTAGGCGCAGTACTGTGCCAAGAGCTCAGAAACCACTTGCGCTAATGAAATTCCCTGCTGCAAAATGAGCCTAGAACTATGGTAGTTTCGAACACTGGTAATAACGGATGCTGATAACAAGCTACATATATAAAAATAATTTCCCTCCCCTGCCCAAGCTTTGGATATGTATGCATTACCACAAATATAGACTGCGGATATTTCTATACTGGGAATAATATGGAAACAAAACCGCTCATTGTATAATTTGCCCCCACCCATGCCTTCGCTTTCACAGTACATCCTTTATTTCCAAATGTTGCATCTGAACATATGTGCTACTTGACATACATTCTGAGATAACAGAACCATAGAATCTGCAGAGTTGGACGGCACCACGAGGGACAGCCCCCTGCAATGCAGGAATATTTTCGCCCAATGTGGGGATCAAACCCACGACCCTGAGATTAAGCGTTGATAATGTCCTGGAGTAAACTAACAATCTCTACTGGGAAATTTTATTTGGTAATCAAAAGTGTGGTGGAGGTGAGTGAAGGAGTTATTATTTATACCCCGCCCATCTGGCTGAGTTTCCCCAGCCACTCTGGGCGCCTCCTAATCAAATGTTAAAAACAATACAGCATTAAATATTAAAAACTTCCGTAAACAGGGCTGCCTTCAGATGTCTTTTAAAAATAGGATAGCTGCTTATTTCCTTGACATCTGATGGGAGGGCGTTCCACAGGGCGGGTGCCACTACCGAGAAGGCCCTCTGCCTGGTTCCCTGTAAGCTCACTTTTCGCAATGAGGGGACCGCCAGAAGGCCCTCGGCGTTGGATCTCAGTGTCCAGGCTGAATGATGGGGGTGGAGACGCTCCTTCAGGTATACAAGGCCGAGGCCGTTTAGGGCTTTAAAGGTCAGCACCAACACTTTGAATTGTGCTCGGAAACGTACTGGGAGCCAATGCAGATCTCTCAGGACCGGTGTTATATGGCCCCGGTGGCCACTCCCAGTCACGAGTTAAGCACTCAATAGCATCTCCCCTCCCTCCTTAGGATACATGTAAAGTAAAGGTAAAGGGACCCCTGACAATTAGGTCCAGTTGTGCTGACTCTGGGGTTGCAGCGCTCATCTCGCTTTATCAGCCGAGGGAGCCGGCGTGCAGCTTCCGGGTCATGTGGCCAGCATGACTAAGCCGCTTCTGGCGAACCAGAGCAGCACACGGAAACACCATTTACCTTCCCGCCAGAGCGGTACCTATTTATTTACTTGCACTTTGACGTGCTTTCGAAATGCTAGATTGGCAGGAGCAGGGACCGAGCAACGGGAGCTCATCCCATCACGGGGATTCGAACTGCCGACCTTCTGATCGGCAAGTCCTAGGCTCTGTGGTTTAACCCACAGCGCCGATAAGGTTCAAATCCTCTTGTCTACAAGTCATGGAGAGCTGCCCTTCCTGTTCTGAGAAATGGGTATCCCTGGAGACCCTTGGAATAAGACATCCACTTTTCTCCAGAACTGAAAGAAGCTCCCACCTGCATATAGGCTAACCTGATCTCAAGGGTAATGGTTTGAATGAGAGGAGTTAGGCAGAAACCCCCTTTTTAGACATCACAGAGACAGAGCTGGCCATTGACCAGCAGCCAGAGATGTCTATTTGAACTTTCAATATACTGATGAGATAGGACAGACTCTGCTAATACCCTCAAGCACAGCGCCTACAATGAGGAGCATTCACTCCCACTGTGCACTGAAAAGGCCAGACAAAAGGAAAGGGATCCAAGTCTGCTGCCTCTTTCTGTTAATTTAACTACATGTTTTTAGGAAAGGAAGGGAGAAAAGGTCCACACATGAGGAACATTCCCAAGCCTTCCATGACAATGTGCCGTTTCATTTCCTCTTCCTCTCATTTCTACATATAAAAAGAGAAGATTTTAACTTATCTTATCCCTGGGAGTCTCTGGACAAGGTAATAATATATATCACAACAGCCACAAAGCAGACAAATTAAAATGAACCGAATCAGTGCTAAATGTTGGGACCACGCAATCTGTCAGCTTAACACCTTTTCTCCCCCAAAAGATGCCAGCCTGAAGAAAAATTCTATCACTAAGTAGCTTTTAGCCAGTCTATTCTCCTTTCAAGATCCAGGGGAAAGGCTAAAAAATGGGACACACTAAAGTTTCAATTCTGTTATCCCACCATTAGCGCTTAGCCATTCACTGCTAAGTGCTCCTTTGTGCAATAATTGGGCTCGCCATTAGGTTTGTAATCAACAGAAGACACTGGCTGCCAAGTCCGCACTGTCTCCCGCCCCAGCTGTGCCTTAAAGCCTTCTACCGCTTTCTCTCTCCCCCCCCACCCCAAAGTATCACTTGTTCCCTGTCTTCCTATTTAATTCCACAGTCAAGTTCTCCTCCAGAGCTTTCTGCTGAATGGGAAGTGTCTCGCGGGGTAACCAACACTGCCCGCAGCTGCGTCCCACAATAGCTCCCTCCTGCTTGCGTTACAGCTTGTGGAAGATTTGGTCACGGTGCCCTAACTGCGGCAAACAGTGGTCCGATTCATAAAAACGTGCAGGAGGAGGGGCCTTCCAGCGGGATCCCTTTACCTGTTTCCCCACCACAAAACAAGGAACTAAATGGAATGGGTCGTGGGCGGCTTGGCCTGTAACGGAATCCCGCTGCCTGACAAGTCAATAAAGAGGCAACCCTCCCCTCCCCAGCCACACATGGAGAGCCAAGGTTAGAGGCAAACACAATTTGGATAGGCCTACACAGGGAGCTTAATGAGCCCCATTATTTGGCTATTGTGGGCAAACACTATGAAGCCAGTAATCTAAATTACCAAAGTCTGAATAACTTGTCGCTAAATGGCACACTGAGTTCAAAAGAAACCTTACAATGGCTTACTTATTCACCCTTTCAGAGGAGGACCATTGTCCCACCAGGAGCCCAGGACGAAGAAGGGATCCTAATACACATTCTGAGTGTTTTAAATTTATAAGAATCGCTGGACTACAACTACACTGCTCTGCAGCACCTGAGCGTAACACAACCCTCCCCCAAAAAATCTTATATGCGCCTCTATAAGGATCTAGTTATTTCCCTTATGTTTGTCCTGCTTTTTGTATTGCCCAGTCTTGGTCATTTTGAGTCAGAGTCAAAGCTTCTCAAGGCTTAATAGTTCCTCTTCTGTTAAATCCATACCTTCAAACTCTGGGGTGCAGGCGCTAGGGATCTGCAATTTGCCATAGCTCCCCTGGTGCATGTCCACTCTGCCAACCTGTCACACTTTGTGTGTTGGACCACAGCAAACTCTACTGCAACCATGGCAAATGCAATTGCTGAACAGGGTGTGAAATTATTGCAGGCTCTGCTCATGTGAAATTTCCTACTTTGTGCAGGCACTGTAATGCAGAAATGAGCATATATAGATAGATATAGATATAGATATAGATATAGATATAGATAGATATAGATATAGATATAGATAGAGATAGAGATAGAGATAGAGATAGAGATAGAGATAGAGATAGATAGATATATCCCATAAAGACAAAATCAAACTGTACTGCTGTGAAATATCCATACATCGTTAAATGGATTCAAAATATTTAAATCCGTTTTTAAATTTAAAATATAAACGTTTAAAATATTTCGTAAACTTTGTAAAAGCTTTGTAAAATTTCATTCTAGAGCTTCACCTTGGTCACACAGATCTTATTCATGATTCTCTCTATTGAAGGCAGACACTGTACGAGCGTCGAAAATTACTGTGCTACAGTGATAAATAATCTCACCTCTTGGTCAAGCAACTCTCTTTCAACCTCAGTTTTCCTCTCTGCAGTATGAGGACAATAACCCCAACCTGCCTTTCAAAGATAGTTGCAAGGTTTCCTGAAAAATTTTGACTACTTGACAGCGTCATATAAATGCTATGTATTATCATTACTGGCCATGTTCTTCCAAGCTGGTGTGCTTTAAGTTTTCAAAGAATGCACAGGATCAGTTGTAGGCATGTCCAATTTGGTACTCTCCAGATGTTGCTATACATCCTCAGTTAACACAGTCAATAATGGAGGCTGAAGTCCAATAACATCTGGAGAAAGCCAGATTGACACCAGTGATTAAAGTAAAACTAAATTGGATGCTGAAGTCTTGCTTAATGATTGCTTCATTGGACAACATCAAGGCCCACTGAGTCCAGCATTCTTTGCAAGATTCCCAGTAATCATCTCGTAGCCCACCAGAAACTGGCCAGTGGTTTGGGTCAAACATTTTTTTTTTTAAACTACAGTAGTGAATGGGGATGCCAAAGAAATCCCACTGGCAGAAAAACATTGGCTTTGTGTGAAATATTAATATATCTGGCAAAAAGGTTAATCAGACAATAGTTCTAAAAAAAAAAGCCAGTTTGTGACAACAATACACATTAGTTGCTCAAAAATCTATTGGCAATTTAAGTTCAAGAAGTCCACACAAGCCCTTTCCAGATAACCAATCTTAAATGCCTCCCCAAAGAGAGTGAATTAGTGATCTTGTAGCCTGATAACACAGGAAAACACACACATATGCACCAGCAGATCATTCAAATCATATAAAAAACGGTCATAGATTTCTCTAAAACCCAGCAAACTAATAAGTCCCAGATCCATTAAGGATAAGATCTTTCACAATAAATTAAATAAAACAATTTATTGAGGCCTGGGCTTGAGATAAAATAGATTTACTGGTTGACCTTTTATTCATTTAAAGAACAAAATTAGCTCTAATTGCATTAGAATGGAATCCAGTAAATTTCTTCTAATGTGGCATTTATGCAAGTGTTGCTGTAATTGTTTACTACAAAGATAGAAATGCTCTGATTATAATCTATTTTCCACTTGGTTTTAGTGTGCCGTCAAAGCACTTGCAAGAAACCACCACCTGGGATGTAACATGTCCTCTACACTTTGCTAGAGCTAGATTTGAATATCTAGTGACCCAAACCTGCATTTAAATTATGACAAAGGAAATCCGGTTTTTAAATAAGTTAGTGCATATTTTATTTGCTGGTGGTTCACCCAGCGGAATAGGTCAGCCTTTCCCAGTTTGGTGTTCGCCAGATATTTTGGACTACCATTTCTACCAACCCTGAAAATGTCCATGCTGGTGGAAGTTAGAGAGTTCAACTGCACCTAGAAGACAGCAGGTCAGGGAAGGCTGGAGTAAACAGAAGGGCTGTAACAGGGGTCTTATATGAAACTCAGTAGATGAACTTTATGCATTTGCTTGTGGATAAGACAAATGTTATGAAATGAAGGTGCTCTATCTGTTTTTGGTTGATGCATATAATGAAACATAGAAGGCACCATCTTGGAATAAGCAATCCCTTGGGTGTGAAAAAAGGAACTGATGAAAACAAGCAAAAGCCTATTTTCAGATGGTGCATATCACCCACCGCTTATCCAAATACATAAATGGTTAACCATTATTTTGCAAAATGCTGCCCCGTTGATCGAAAAGGTGCCCCTGATAAAACAAGTAAATGAGTAGCAACTTATTTATCAAATGTATATCCTGCACTTCGTCCCAAAGGAGCCCAGGGCGGCAGAGAAGACATTTGTCCAGATAATGGGGTTTGCACAGTGGCGTAGCGTGGGGGGTGCAGGGGGGGCCGGCCGCACCGGGCGCAACATCTGGGGGTTAGGGTTAGGGGGCGCGAATCCACGGGTTAGGGGGCGCAAAGCCACGGGTTAGGGGGCGCAAATCCACGGGTTAGGGGGCGCAAATTACTTGCCTTGCCCCGGGTGCTGACCCCGGGGAAGCGAACCCGGTTCACCAGATTACGAGTCCACCGCTCTTAACTGGAGAGCCAGTGTGGTGTAGTGGTTAAGAGCGGTAGTCACGTAATCTGGGTAACCGGGTTCGCGTCTCCGCTCCTCCACATGCAGCTGCTGGGTGACCTTGGGCCAGTCACACTTCTCTGAAGTCTCTCAGCCCCACTCACCTCACAGAGTGTTTGTTGTGGGGGAGGAAGGGAAAGGAGATTGTTAGCCGCTTTGAGACTCCTGAAGGGGAGTGAAAGGCGGGATATCAAATCCAAACTCTTCTTCTTCTTCTTAACCACTACACCACACTGGCTCTCTGCTAGCTGGAGCTGAAGGCTTTCCATCCTTGAGGAAGAGTGGATTTTAGTGTGGGCCCAGAAATTTGTGTGTGAGAGTGAGTGTGTGCGTATGAGAGAGAGATGGCAAGAGGCTCAGAGCAAAGTCCAAGACCCACTCTCAGACATGCTGAAAGTTAACTGCCCAAAGCAGCGTGCGTTATTAGAAATCTCTTGGCACCTTGTTGGGAATCTCAAGTAGGGAAAGCACTGCTGAGCTCAGGTTCCCATAGGGATCTGGTTGGTCACTGTGAGAACAAAATGCTAAACCAGATGGGCCTTTGGCCTGATCCAGCAGTGTTCAATCTGAACAAGAGTGGCTTACGAGAGCAATTTTAAAAATAAACAAATCCATAAACGATAAAACAGGAACCATACAATTTAGCAGCTCGGGAGACAACAGACTAGCATACCACAAGATCGAAAAAGTCTGGGGACAGGGATAATGTCCACCTGGTGGTCAAAGAGATCTTTGGTTTGGGTCAGTATCTTGAGGGTGGAGTTCTAGAGACTTTCCCCCAGTCACTATCCACCTCTGATGACTATCTTAAGACACGAGCAGGTTCAGGTTGAAGAACTGGAGAAGTCGGACCTTAAGGTTCCCAATTCTAAGCTGTCTGGAAACACTTGTTATCTCTTTCATACCACAGCATAATAGCCAAGTATATGGGTGCTCCTGAGAAAGAATCACATGTGATCTGAAATAAGTGACCAGGAAAGGAAGGGGCAAGGAGACTTTTAGTAATTCCACGACTGTGAGAGAAGTTACTGACCTCACCTCCAAGATGAAGGAGGGAAGAGAGGCTAGAGGACACAGAAGGTAGGAGAACTAAGAAGTGCAGACTTAAATAGGCAATTGGCATATATGGGGGGGGGGGGAGAGAAATTGCAGAAGCGGATGAAAACAAGCCACCTGCTCTGGGCACGAAAGCACCCATTTAGATGAAGCAAAGCCAGGAATTTAGATGGACATTTTAAATAAATGTTAGAAATTAGAAATCTCCATCTCTTGCTGGCTGTTTGTCTAAGCAGAGACGACCAAATACCGAAAAAGCAAGCTATGTTCTTATCTGTACGGAAAGGCTCTGTAAGACAGGATTGACGGACCTTAATAGAAACAGTCTGAGGGATGCAGACCTACAGTGGTGTTGCTCTGCTTATTTGGTCCAAAGAATTTCCAATTCCATCCTTCTAGTAGAGTGCATAAATCCCTCAAATCAACCTGCTTCTTTTCAGCTTTTATTTTTAATTTTTAAAAGAGACGTTTCTACATCATTTCGGTTCCCTCCTTCCCACATAGATACTAATGAAATGTCAAAAGATGCTCTGTAAATACTGACAACACAAGATGCTAAAGGCACAGAAACCGAGAGGTTAATTCTACACGTCGTGGTGGTTATTGCCCTAAAAGGCCTGAGCTGGCAGTGAGGCAAGATGGTGGCACTGTGGGTGAATAGTTCCCATGTCCGAGAAATTGGGACAGCTGCCAACCCCGGATGGGGTTGCACTTGCCCTGAAGGAGAAGGTTCACAGTTTGGGGATGCTCAGGTAACTTCAGTGGCTACAAAGGCCTTTTACCAACTGTGACTGGTTCAAAAGCTATGGCCATTCCTGGGAAAACCTTGCCACGGTACAGTGGTACCTCGGGTTAAGTACTTAATTCGTTCCGGAGGTCCGTTCTTAACCTGAAACTGTTCTTAATCTGAAGCACTACTTTAGCTAATGGGGCCTCCTGCTGCCGCCGCGCCGCTGCTGCATGATTTCTGTTCTCATCTTGAAGCAAAGTTCTCAACCCGAGGTACTATTTCTGGGTTAGCGGAGTCTGTAACCTGAAGCATATGTAACCTGAAGCATATGTAACCCGAGGTACCATTGTAATTCATGTGTTGGTTACTTCAATACTGGATTACTGCAATGCACTCCATGTGGGGCTTCCCTCGTGCATGATCTGGAAGCTGCAGTTGGTGCAGAACGCTACAGCACGATTGTTGACAGGAGCGAGGCACAACTCCACTTACCATGGTAAGTATGCCCCCCACTGAATGGAATGCGTTCCTCTCAAACCTGGAATTGAGGAGGGAGGGAAGGTTGTCCCTGCAGCCGTGCTGCCCTTTGGAAGCACAGTACAGTACGACTGCGGGGATAATTCCACTTCCAAGTAGCAACAACAACAAACAGTGTGACAGTGTGAATGTGGTGCAAGGGAGGCATGCAGAATTTGGATACTCCTCTTTCTACAGCACAAGTACAAAGGTGCATTACGCAGAATATAAAAGCAAGACAGTTGTGGACATGGCAAAGGAAGAACTGAGATGGTGCACTTTGGATTTGCTCCAGAAGCTTCTTGCTTTTAGCTGTGGCTTTCATTTTCTAGTGGGAGCTTGAACCTTCTCGCACCGGATGTCATATAGGATGTCAGGCCACTGGGATGGGGGGCAGGATGTGCTCCAAATGGCCTGGAAAACCTAACTAGGCTGATGGGCTGGAAACTCCCCACCACTGTCATAGACATTTCCTTTCCCTTTCACAAAGGAAGGCTGTACCACCAGACTTCATTTCTAGAAAACACTTGGGCACCTCGTTTTTCAAGTAACAGCTCTTGCTTAGTGTCCTCGTCTGTGTACAGGGAGAGACAAACAGAAGCCCTGAATCTATGCACGCAAGTTGCATGACCAGAGATGGCACCCCTGAATAGTAAGGTAAAGGTAAAGGGACCCCTGACCATTAGGTCCAGTCGTGGCCGACTCTGGGGTTGCAGCACTCATCTCACTTTATTGGCCGAGGGAGCTGGCGTACAGCTTCCGGGTCATGTGGCCAGCATGACTAAGCCACTTCTGGCAAACCAGAGCAGCGCACGGAAACGCTGTTTACCTTCCCGCCGGAGGGGTACCTATTTATCTACTTGCACTTTGACGTGCTTTCGAACTGCTAGGTTGGCAGGAGCAGGGACCGAGCAATGGGAACTCACTCTGTCGCGGGGATTCGAACCGCTGACCTTCTGATCGGCAAGTCCTAGGCTCTGTGGTTTAACTCACAGCGCCACCCACGTCCCTTACTCCTGAATAGTATAAAGGCTCTATTTGGTTGCAAAATTAAACATTCTAAATCATGACGGAAGCCAATTAGCATGCACGTTTGTCTAGGCAATATATTCATTAGAAATCGGGGAATAGTTCTTTAAACAGGATTTGCCAGGAGGAGGAAATAAACAAATGGGATGACACTGCACCCAGCCCACCCACCACCAAGATTTTATCAAATGGGGTTTACTTTATACTTACATCTTGTCCTGACCAGCCCCCACTCTCAGCGTCAGTCTCGGAATCACGGGAGACGGTGCAGGAACAACAGGTTCCACTTTCATCTGCTAAAGGGAACACATTTAACTGTTAAATGGGCTGCATCTCCTAAAGAGAAATGTAACACTGACAGTGGGACATTGCAGGAAATTACCGAATTTTTTGCTCTGTAAGACTCACTTTTTCCCTCCTAAAAAGTAAAGGGAAATGTGTGTGTGTCTTATGGAGCGAATGCAGGCTGCGCAGCTATCCCAGAAGCCAGAACAGCAAGAGGGATTGCTGCTTTCACTGCGAAGCGATCCCTCTTGCTGTTCTGGCTTCTGAGATTTTTTTCTTGTTTTCCTCCTCCCAAAACTAGGTGTGTCTTGTGGTCTGGTGCGTCTTATAGAGCGAAAAAATACGGTATTTTACGGGAAAGGAAGCACGTAACTTTACCACGGAACAGATTCTGGTTAAAATGAGAAAAGGCTGCGCAGCAGATTTTGCATTTACTCCTCACGACAGAATGGTTTAGTGTGATATTTAAGTGGAATTTTTAAAACTGTGCTGTCTTTGTATGACATTGCGCTGTGTAAATGGACATAATTCCATCCCCAAGATACCTGGAATCCAAAAGTTTGGTTTGAAATGAAACCTAAATGGTGCCAAGGACCAGGAATCAGAGTCTTCTTAGAATCACAGAAGTGTAGAGTTGGAAGGGTCCCCGAGGGTCATCTAGTCCAACCCCCTTCAATGCAGGTGATGAAGGCAAATATAAAGGCCATCTGGTGTCAAAAGGAAGATGGATTTGGCTGAGCCCTCCTGGGGAGGTCATTCCACATACTGGGTGCCACAACTAAAAAGGCCCTCTCTGGTCACCTCCTACCTAACTTCAGAAGGCAAGGTCAGTCAGAGGAAAACTTGGAAGGATTCTAACTAGTAGATTAAAGCTAAAGCGCACCTGAAATAAATACAATGATGGCCCTTGAACTTGTTTACATGTTGAAGTCATTCTGGCTCTGGTGTGTTCTTCTACAATAGAAAACCTCATATGCTATATTTCTAAGACAGACAGACAGACAGACAGACAGACAGACAGATAGATGATAGGGTTTTTCCTTCTACTAACAAGTGGTAGTTTTTCCCATCTCAGTTTTTTATGTCTTTGCATTTAAAACTGTCCCTTTCCTTAAGAATCCTCAGGAGGCACTGATATTTTGCAAAAGTGTATTCAAAGTTAATTGGCCGAGAGCCAGTGGATGAATCAGCAAGGTGCCCTAATAAACACCATTAATCACCTTCCTCTCCAGTCTTTGGCTTTAGGATTCAGTGCAGACACTCACACAGCAGGCTAGGCTTGTACGTCATTGTTTGTTGTCATTTATTCAATGCGCTATATAACAGGAGCTGGCAAACACGCACACAGGAATTGTCTTCTTGGGCTAAGAGCAAAGACAATCTGGTCCGGTGTTCTGTTTCATTAACAGCCAACCTAAGGCACTTCTGCGCTTCCAAACAAGGAGTAAAGACGGGGGTCTTCCTATCCTGTTTTGTTCCAAGCAACTGGCATTCAGAGATATACTGTATTGGGAAGTTCCATTTGGCTCTCACAGCTAATACCCATTGTTTGTTGTTTCAGGTTGCTACCGTTCATAGGGAGTCCAAAGGAAAGGGGTGTGTGGTGCTTATACCCAAAATCTCTCGGTGACAGCAGAATTGGGGGGGGGGGACGGACAGCACCCTGGATCGGAGTACAGTGGTGCCTCGCAAGACGAAATTAATCCGTTCCGCGAGTCTCTTCATCTAGCAGTTTTTTCGTCTTGCGAAGCAACCCTATTAGCGGCTTAGCGCTATTAGCGGTTTAGTGGCTATTAAAGGCTTAGCGGATTAGCAGCTAAAAGGCTATTAGCGGCTTAGTGGCTTAGAAAAAGGGGGGGAGCGGAAAAAATCGGAACACTCGCAATATGTTTTCGTCTTGCAAAGCAAGCCCATTGGGAAAATCGTCTTGCGAAGCAGCTCAAAAACGGAAAACCCTTTCGTCTAGCGGGTTTTCCGTCTTGTGAGGCATTTGTCTTGCGGGGCACCACTGTAGGACTGCTGCCCATGAACACATGCCTATGTGTCTGGGAGACTAGGCACTTGTTATAGTTCCATTCTGTTGGTAGTCTTTCCTTTGGATAAAGGTAAATGGTAAAGGGACCCCTGACCATTAGGTCCAGTTGTGGCCGACTCTGGGGCTGCAGCACGCATCTCGCTTTACTGACCAAGGGAGCCGGCGTACAGCTTCCGGGTCATGTGGCCAGCATGACTAAGCCGCTTCTGGCGAACCAGAGCAGCGCACGGAAACACCGTTTACCTTCCCGCCAGAGTGGTACCTATTTATCTACTTGCACTTTGACATGCCTTCAAACTGCTAGGTTGGCAGGAGCTGGGACAGAGCAATGGGAGCTCACCCAGTCTCGGGGATTCAAACCGCCGACCTTCTGATAGGCAAGTCCTAGGCTCTGTGGTTTAACCCTCAGCGCCATCTGCGTCCCTTATATACTGGCTGTGTATCTTGATAGACTGAGTAGAGCAAATTATTACCGAGCTAATGTTTGCGTGTGTGAATGTAATCATTATTTGTTTGTTTGTTTGTTTGTACCGCACCCATCTGGCTGGGTTTCCCAGTCACTCTGGGCAGCTCCCAACAGAATATTAAAACACAATAAAACATCAAACATTAAAAACTTCACTAAACAGGACTGCTTTCAGATGTCTTCTAAAAATCAGATAGGTATTTATCTCCTTGACATCTGCTGGGAGGGCGTTCCACAGGGCGGGCGCCACTACTGAGAAGACCCTCTGCCTGGTTTCCTGTAACTTCACTTCTTGCAGTGAGAGACTTGCCAGAAGGCTCTCGGAGCTGGACCTCAGTGTTTGGGCAGAACAATGGGGGTGGAGATGAGGCCATTTAATAATGTAATAATGTTTAGCTTTTGAGCTGCTGTTTTGTTAGCACTGTTTTATAGATTATAATTATCAATAATTGTTTTTGTGATGATTTGCCAATTGTGTAAGTCGTGTGCTGTCAACTGTGATGCTGCAGTGTGAGGTGAATGGTTTATAGGCCACTTTGGGATTTGCTTGAATGGAAGTGGCACAGAAATACAGCCAACCATCGATACACCTGCCTTACATGAATTCGCCAACTTTATTAGAAACTATCTAAGCTGGCAGCTGTCACCAGTTCTTGTGACTAAGCTACACAATGGTGAAATACATCCTATTGAGACTTCAGGACCTGCTATTCAGTTTCTGGGGGTAACATTCTAGTAAAATGGAAGAGGCAGAAAATTGTGTGACACTGTGCTGTTTAGTTTGCACCTTAAATATAGCCTACTGCTTGTTGCTTTATGATGTTCTGAAGCCACCAAAGATGCCACTGTATAAACAACTGTAGGAAAAACACTGTTTAAGGAATAAATTTTCAAGTGTCAGCATCAGTTGTAGCAGACATTTTATCTAATTAGAAAAGAAATCTTAACAGAAATCATGTTATGATTTTTTCTCCCCAATGACTAGTTTTCAAGCATGGAGATCCACCCAAAAGCTTGCTTACTTATAGGGTTAACTTTTGGGTCTCCTAATTTTTGTCCAACTGTCACAATCCGGAAAGGTTCCAAATGGTAACCTGAGTCTTTGCATTTAACAGGAAACCAGGAGGTTAGAAGAACCTCTGTATGTCTGTGAGAGAGAGAATAGATGCGTGCAAATGCAAGAGAAGCAGGAAAAGGTGGATGTTACGGAAAAGGTGGATGTTAAGGGAACATGAGCTTTCATTGGTTAAAAAATTAAAGAGCTGCAATTCTGGAGTAATACTGGAAATTCGGGCCAGCAGAAGAGCATTTACAGTGGATTACTAAGCTTCCCAAATCACCAAAGAAGTAAAGTCCAGCAATATAAGACTCCTTTGTAGCTAACTAAAAATACATTGTCAGTGGATTTGTCCAGTTTTATGTATAAGCAATACTTCTTTCACCTGAACTAATACTAGTAGTCATATAAGCCCCTTATTGCCATGTGCTGCATTTGCCCCCCTCTTTTTTTGCTAATCTTCAAGGATTTAGCTTCTTTGCCACATACCTCAGGGCACCAACTGATAAAGCTCAAACTCTCCGTTTTTCCAGGACACCAGCAGAGCGGCCTTGCAAAAAATGAAAATCACTCAAGAGATTTAAAAGGGGGGAAATTTATTTTCAAAATCCTGACTTGCAGCAAAGAGGTGGACTTTTTCGACTTTTTTTTTCCTCCAAAGCTTATCTGTCTAGATCAGTTTAAATTTTAATTCTATCCAGGGACTCTTTCATGCAGCCTGGCTTTAAAGTTTATCTTTTGACAGGGACTTTTCACCAAGGTAACAGGAAGCTTTGTCAATGTAATCTGCCCGAGCTTATATGGCTTTCCCTATAATACAATATATTTTAGGGCTACGAAGAATAGACTTTTAATAGGTGGTATTGTTCCATTATATTCCTAATGTTACACTGAATTCTAAAAAACCAGGAGACAAAACCTAGACAAGAACCAGTTATGGAATGGGAGTGGAAAACTACATTCACATGAATTATTTTTGAGTTTGTTCGCATGGTATGGTTTTGGTATACATAATTCCACCCCTTGCCCTGTATTGTGAAAGGCTGTGGCTATGATTAGTTATTCCAAAACTATTGTCATCTATACGTATTTATTTATACATGGTTTTCCACTGGGTAAGTATAATCCCCTACCTAGTTTGGTTATTAAGGGGATTTAAAGCGTGATTTCTTACCCCAAAGATTGCAAGCTAAATAGAATAAAATAAAAAGAGAAGTAGAGAGAGAGAGAGAAAGTGAAGAGGCAAATGGCTGGGGTGGATGGAAAAAGGGGAAGGTTGGAAAAGATGCACACACAGTTGCTAAAACCCAAATGACCTGATTTTCTCACTAAGGATACCACCTTGTCACGCACCTCCTCCCAAGCAGACTACGTATCTTTGAGCTGAGACAAACTTCCCTTGCCTAAGCCTGTTCTTTCCCCAGGACCTCCTCTTTTCTCAGAGAGGAGGACCACTGCCTCTCTGAAACTGGGGACAAGATTAACTGAGACAATACAGATGCCTCTCACCAATTATCTCCAATTCAGCCCTCGCTGCAGATGGTTGGGCTATGGGGAGCGTCTCCACCCCCATCGTTCTGCCCGGACGCTGAGGTCCAGCGCCGAGGGCCTTCTGGCGGTTCCCTCATTGCGAGAAGCAAAGCTACAGGGAACCAGGCAGAGGGCCTTCACGGTAATAGCACCCGCCCTGTGGAACGCCCTCCCACCAGATGTCAAAGCGATAAACAACTACCTGACATTCAGAAGACATCTTAAAGCAGCCCTGTTCAGGGAAGCTTTTAATGTGTGACATTTTAGTGTATTTTTGGTCTCTGTGGAAGCCGCCCAGAGTGGCTGGGGAAACCCAGCCAGATGGGCAGGGTACAAATAAAATAATAATAATAATAATAATAATAATAATAATAATAATAATAATAATAATAATTATCATCAGTATTGGCAGCCTGGTTTACTGCTCGTGAGGGAGCCCCATCCCCTCTCCTGCATGGCCAGGAGAACTTCTACTGAGTTTTGTTTCACTTTTAAATGTGGCAGCTAGCCTGGTAATAGGGAGCAGTTACTAGTTACTGGTCCTAAATGATCTACAATGGCTCCCAGTACCTTTCTGAGCACAATTCAAAGTGTTGGTGCTGATCTTTAAAGCCCTAAACGGCCTCTGCCCAGTAAACCTGAAGGAGCATCTCCACCCCCATCATCCAGCCCAGACACTGAGATCCAGCTCCAAGGGCCTTCTGGCGGTTCCCTCACTGCAAGACAAACAGCTACAGGGAACCAGGCAGAGGGCCTTCTCGGTAGTGGCACCCACCCTGTGGAACACTCTCCCATCAGATGTCAAGGAGATAAACAACTATTTCACTTTTAGAAGATATCTGAAGGCAGCCCTGAAGGGAAGTTTTAATGGTTGATGTTTTACTGTTTTACTGATATTTTTAATGTTTTGATTGGAGCCGCCCAGATGGGCAGCATATAAATAATAAAGTTGTTGTTGTTGTTATAAAGAGGAGGGAGCAAACTAATGCCAGTGAAAAATAGCAGCTAGATGTACATAGAGCTGATTTATTGGCATACAGGACAGAAAATGTAAAGTACCCTTTTGGAGATGCAGTGCTGGACCAGTAAAGACAAGAGGCCATAAATAAAATTTCCATTTTACCCTTACCTCCAACACCCCTGTTGTCCTATTCATCTTTAGAATGCAAGCTTTCCTGCGTATGTAGTCCCCTATATCAGGGGTGTCCAAACTTTTTTCAAAGGGGGCCAGATTTGATGAAGTGAGGGCCGACCCATGAGGGCCGACCCAAGTTGTTGACCTTTTCTTAGGATTGGAGTTGCTGAGCTTTTTTAAGGATTGATGTTATTAAGGTGTTTTGGGGATTTTACCCCAGGAAATAAACTGTCACAGGGGCCTGACCGACCGGCAGGCCAGATTAGGTTCTCAAAACGGACTTTGGACATGCCTGCCCTACATGAATAGTACAGGTACATTAACTTGAACGTGCTCAAATTTTAAAAGAAGACTTAGGGTAGGGTAAAGGTGAAAACTGCAGGAAAGGTGTGGATTTAGGGATCTGTTAACTTTTTAAACTTTCATAATTAAAAGACCAACATAAACAGAACTGCCCAAAGGCCCGTCTAGTCCAGGTAGCCAACCAAATGTCCATGGGAAGCCTGCAAGCAAGACCTGAAAACACTTTTGTGATTCCAAGTAACTGGTATTTGAAGTCATACTGTCTCCAACAGTGGAGGGAGAAGAAAGCCTTGACCTCTATCTGTCATGGATGCTTTAGCTGAGATTCCTGCATCGCAGGGGGTTGGACTAGATGACCCTCGAGGTCCCTTCCAACGCTACAATTCTAGGCTTCTATGATTCTGTCAGCCTAATTTTACTACTGTGAAATCCTTTCAATAAATTCAGTTTTTAGGTTTAAATATTTTACTGTTTCAGAACCCTATGAAGCATATATTTAGATGTTGCTCCGGTATAATTCTGCTATGGTGTGGGAAGCTGAGCAATAAAGAACCCCACCACTAAAATACACCAATTCCTTACTTTTTCGTGTTTGTGTTTCTCTTTCTCCTTTTCTTTCTTCTCCCTCTCCTTCTTTTCCTTCTCTTTCTCCTTCTTCTCCTTTTCCTTGTCCTTCTCCCTCTCCTTCTTCTTCTTCTTCTCCTTCTTGTCCTTCTTCTTTTCTTTGGGCTTCTCCTTCTCCTCAAAGAGTTTTTCCGGAAGGATCGTCGGGAGGGCCGGCAACAGCGACGGGAGTTTCATGGCAGCCGGGGTGCTGAACAAGGGCAGGGGCAGGTCTTTGGGAGGCAGAACAAGAGGCACTGACAAAGATTTATTCTTGCCTTTATTTTTCTCTTTAGCTTTCTCCTTGTCTTTCTTGTCTTTATCTTTCTTGCCTTTATCTTTCTTCTTGTCTTTATGCTTCTCTCGTTCTTTCTTGGTGCTGCCATCTTTTACCTTGACTTTTGGCTCATCATCAAAGTCTTTAATTTTGAACTTGTACGGATCCAAGTCATCATCTCTGATCAAGTCCTTCCACGGAAATTTTACTTCTTTGCCTCCATCTTTGTCTTTATCCATGTCTTTGTTTTTCTCCTTGTCTTTGTTCTTCTCTTTATTCTTCTCCTTGTCTTTGTTCTTTTCCTTCTTCTTCATTTTTGTCTTCAACTCTTTCTTCAGCTTCTTCATAACTTCTACTGAGGAAGCCAGCTTAGTTTTCTCCTCGTAAACTTTGAGCAGAGGCTCTGGAGTTGGTGGAGAAGCAGAGGGAGATGAGAAATAAGGGAAGTTTGCCGGCAAATTGGCAGGAGGACCCATATTTGCTTTTCGAATGACCTCATCTATGGAGTCATCCATCGTCCATGAAATGTCTGAGCTTGACGTTCCACCAGAGGGAGGAACTGGGGTGCTTCCTGCTTTATTTAAGCTGCTGTTAGCAGAAACAGAAGCTTTGGGGGTTGTAGTCTCTGACACAGAGAGTCTTTTAGGGCTAGTGAAAACATCCCCTTCCGATTCTGACCCTGAGGAAAACTCGAATGGGTCCGGGTCCCGTTCAGCACAAGCACGAGCAATTACAGCATCAATGGAATCGTCAATTGTCTTGTCAAGCACGGCCACTTTCTTCGCCGGATTCTCACTGTTTGGTTTCCCAGGGTCAACGGGGGTTGGCCCTTGTTTTATTTGGATATTCTCTTTCCCCATCTTTTCACTTAACGCTGCCAAGGGCGTTCTACTCGGGGTCTCCTGCTTAACTGCTACCTGAGGGACATGAACCGGAACCTTTGGACTTTTAGGACTTCTGGGGCTCTTGGATCGGCCCGGCGATTTCTTCTCTTTGGGTCCAGTTTTTGGAGAGCGGATGGGGCTTCCGGCCACTGCTGGTGATGGAGGAACTTTGGGCGCCTTAGTCTTCTGCCCTGGGGAGTTCGTTTTCACCTTTGCTTTAGGTGTAAATGCTCTGGGCTCCAACGGTTTGGAAACCGGCAACTGCGATTTTGCAATGGGAGCCAGTATGGGTGGTTCTGGAGAGAGAGGAGCCACATCGGCACCATCCTGAACGCAAACCGGGGAAAGCATGGGGGGCACCTTCTGGGCATTGATGGAACTAAGAGGCTCACGCGGTTCCACCGTCCCCTCTGGACTATCTCCTTTCACGCTAGCTAGTTTTGGCCGCTTCGTGGCAGGCATTTCCTCAGATTCGGGACTTTCTAATGGCCTCTTGCTCAAGTAGTTTTCATCGTTGACAGCCTCCTCTTCTTCCATTTCTCCCTCTTCCTCCAAAGGTACTTGCATGGCTTCTGCTGAAGTCCCGCCATCAGTGGGCACCTGCTCTTCCTCTTCCTCTGTTGAAAGAAACAAGTAAAGGGAAAGTTGTTAGCTTACTTAAGACAATGGCACAACTTTCTAGAGAGATCACAAGAAGTAAGCTCACATGGACTGAATGACTCAGTTTAAGAACTGTACAAAAACAAAGCATTTCACTTATCAGATACAGTATACGGATTAAATCGTACACAACAGCACTTTATTCACCCACCCACCCACCCACACCCATATATATAGTATTATTTTCATATTTTCAGAGAAATCCATTCTCAAATTGTGGTCCATAAGAAATTTCTCTAGTGCTATTTTTTAAAAAATCCATTACATCTACCATTTCAATTGGAGCCCATTGCAGCATCTCCCTCCACGTCAAGTGATTGTCTGCTTCTTTGAATCAAAATATCACAACCAGAGTAGAGATTCTAGGTGTGCTGGATTTCACTAGCAGGCCAAGGAAATATATATCCTCAGAATAATAATAATAATAATAATAATAATAATAATAATAATAATAATAAATTTTATTTATATCCCGCCCTCCCCAGCCGAAGCCGGGCTCAGGGCGGCTAACAACACTAAAATAGTGCAACATTATAAAAACATCATAAGAATTAATTAAAATCAAAATTGATGGCAACCATAAACTAAAGTATTGTAAAGATTGCCAAAGGAGGGAGTCAGGCTGTGCCCTAACCAAAGGCCTGATGGAACAGCTCTGTCTTGCAGGCCCTGCGGAAAGATGTCAAGTCCTGCAGGGCCCTAGTCTCTTGTGACAGAGCGTTCCACCAGGTTGGAGCCGCAGCCGAAAAAGCCCTGGCTCTAGTTGAGGCCAGCCTAACTTCTCTGTGGCCTGGGACCTTCAAGATGTTTTTATTTGAAGACCGTAACTTCCTCTGTGGGGCATACCAGGAGAGGCGGTCCCGTAGATACGAGGGTCCTAGGCCGTGTAGGGCTTTGAAGGTTAAAACCAGCACCTTAAACCTGAGAGAGAGAAATGTCTTATTTCCTTCCTTAAACCAACCAACCAACCAACCAACCTGAAACCTTATTTTTACTGAGTTTCACTGAAGTTACATGTAAAGTAGCAGCAAGGAAGGAAGAGCGAACCAAATAAACCAAAAGGAAACATAAACAACTCTGACTGACCACCGTGAGTTTTATCCAGCACTGTGTGAGTGGACTTTCACTAGCACAGCAGGGTTTCCCGTTTCTCTCCCAGGGGTTCTCTCCCTAAGCACCCCTAAATATCTGTTCCAGATTGTCCCCCAATTGTCTAGAACAGATTCTGCATGTGTGCAGGAAGCTGCAGGGGAAAGTAGGAGGAACAGTCCATTGTGCAAGCGAAAGTCTGTTGCATGAGCAAAACATCAGCGTTGGATACAATCCCAAGAGTATATATATATATATACATTTATGTATGTAGTGGCAAGAAAATATAGCTGGTCATCTAGAATCAAATGTCCCCTAATATGTGACACTTTTTGCTTATATCAGGGTGTGTAGCTTAAAAAAATATCAATGTAGCTACATGGAGTTGTATTCAATGTTTCCCCCCCCCCTGTCTTTCCTCCCAAAGGAGCCCAGGAAGGCAGGTTAGTCATATTCAGAGTCGACCAACTGAAATCAAAGAATGAGATTAATTTAGGTCCATTAATTTCAGCAGGTTTACTCTGAGTAGCACTTGGTTGGATACAACCAACGGTTCAGTCACAAAATGATTCTCTCGCTCTGCTACTGTTAAATAACCTCTGTACATTCATTTACCCAACTTCACAAAAAAAAAAGTCTGTCTGGTTTGACTTTAGCAACATGAGAGTGGGTGCAGTACACACTCGTCTTTTGCTTAACTATATAACAGCCCTCTTTTGAAGCTTAGTAATTGCAAGAATTTTAAAAACTCCAGCATGAAAGCAACCTGTAGATGCTATTAGTGAGGAATACCAAGAATTATTCGGTTTTTGGAAGGTGGCTGCAAGGAGGAATGAGTATGCAATTTTGTTATTTTAACAAACATTTTTTTTAATAAAATAAAATAAAATATTATTCTGAAACTGTGCAAAGTCTTCCTTTATTCTGAATCCAACTTAAAGAATCTCATTTGGAAGAGTTTCCTTTCAGGCTATGGGAGGGGATGTTTCTTCCCTCTAAAATGTGTCAATGCCCCGATTTAGGAGAGTTGAGTCAAGAGCCCTGGGCTGAAGCATGAATGAGTGCCAGCATCACAAATTAAGTAAAACGAGCTAACAAGTCGAGCTTTTGCCAAGGCCCAGAGGATTTACAGCAGCCAGTCCAGAGTGGAGACTTTGCCCGGGGATAAAGCCTTAGCCTTCTGTGAAAAACAGAAAAGTGTTAGGCAGTTCAGTTTTGCTTGGATGGGCATGCACATTTCTGTCTCTTAAAAAAAAGAGAAAGAGAAAGCAAATCACTCTTGACTGAGTCGGCACCTGCTAGAAATAGACTGAACCGCCAGTTTTTGTGCTGCAGGTTTCTCTAATCTGGTTCAATCATTATCTGATCTATTATGGGAATGAAATATGCTTTCTTGCCCTATAATGGTATGAAATAAGAGGGGAATGAGTGGTGGTGCTGGAAAAACATTTCAAATTCATAGGGAACAGCTTCCAAGTTATAGATGTCAGCCCAATGCAGGCCTGGAAAAATGCCTTCGCGTTGCTTAGCTTCCTGCATCAAATTCCAAGGGGCCCAAAGAACTATGATTCCCCCTAGCCCGTTTCAGAAAATACCTCTGATCACCCGCAAAAACACCATTCAATAGCTCCTCCTTCCAACAGTCCATCAAGAGTTATTAACAAGTCCTCTAAAAGGTGTTTCAGACAGATGTTGACAGGCCTACTAAAAGCCAAAGATATTCAAGGTATCTTGCGTTCTTAACAAGAGCATCTGCAAAGTTAAACCTCTTTCTAGATTGTATCAATTCAGACAAAAGGTGAGCTTTGACATGATTTTGTTCCTTCACAGCAAAATACAATTTTTTCTTCTATTTATGAATACGATTTATAGGCTACCTATAACTCACGTTCTCTGGGTGACTATAAACGCACTGTACGTGCAGAAACCCAAATGTCAGGGGGAAAACTAAGTTTGAATTCTTCTCTCTGACACGCTAGTTTTCCGTGTGCAGGAAATATTTCTGGATACAGGAGGATTCGATCCTATGAGCCCCCACCTGCAGCCTCAAAACAGGTTTACCTCTTCACCTGTTCTTTGTGAGCACTAGGCTTGAGTAATTGTGCATTGCCACTCTTCAATACCCAGGACAGCTGATAAATAATTCCAGGTTATACCCTGAATGAACGCAGTGCTACAATCCAACAATCTGACAGCAGCTCACAAGAATTATTAGAGAGAGAAAGAAATCCTAGCCATTTTGTATGGCATGGGATGGGGGCAGGCTGCAATGGAGTGCCTTACACTTCCTAAAGGCCTGACTTCCTCCACTGCTAAAATGGAAGAGCTTGAGTAAGCAAAATGTTAGCCGATATTAGGGATGCTGTAGCAGAGAGTTGTGGACCTCTTTCTACCCAAGGGCTGAATTCCAAGATGGGAAACTTTCTGCAGCAGAACCAAAAGCAGAAGTGTGCAGGGTGATGGACTAACAACTTCTTCTTCTTCTTCTTCTTCTTCTTCTTCTTCTTCTTCTTCTTCTTCTTCTTCTTCTTCTTCTATTTATATGCCAGCCATCTGAGTGGGTTGCCCCAGCCACTCTGGGCAGCTCCCAACATAATGTTAAAAACATATTCCAACCTTGAAAAAAAAGAGAAGAGTTTCCCATTAAAGTGGTACCTCTGGATGCGAACGGGATCCGTTCCGGAGCCCTGTTCGCATCCTGAAGCGAACGCAACCCATGTCTGCGTGTGATTCGCTGCTTCCGTGCATGACGTCATTTTGAGCGTCTGCGCATGCGGGAGCGGCAAAACCCGGAAGTAACACGTTCTGTTACTTAGCCGTGCAGATCAAAATTTGGGAGCGTATGAATATTTGGCTTGGTTTTCACCCTTTGCCTAAACAGAAAATGAGACTTACAGACTTAGGCCTAACTTTGGGAAGGAGGTTTTAAATGAAGATTTAAAATGGGCAACGTTTAAAACATCACTCTAAACACCACCACAAATCAACATTTTTTAACTTCCTCTCCCATGGAGCAAAGGGCCTACACAGTTGTTTCCATACAAACATACCCCAGCATGGGTCAGATTCCCAAGTGCTATGATGGCAACATGGGGGGAAAGCCATGGCATGTTGGTTCCTGAATCTCTGTAGTAACCAATGAAGGATCCCTTAGGATCCTTGGTCTTTTCAAAATGCCAGCTGAGTGGCAGCTCCTGTGACAGGGAGATGCTGCACTGTAACAGCAAAGAGATTTGAGCTATGAATGGGGAAGCTGCTGGCTTGAATCCCATCTCTGTTGTGAATTCCCCATCGGCTTACATTAAGGTATGCTCGCTCATCCTCAACTCCTCAACTGCAATATGGGACCTAGTTTACAGGGTTGTTAAAAGGCTCACAAAATAACGTGAAGTCCCTGGAACACTCTGAGGTGCCATATGAATGCAGTGGTACCTCCGGTTACAAACAGGATCCGTTCCAGAGGCCCGGCCGTATCCCGAAAATTCCTTAACTGGAGGACTGCTTTTGCGCACACACGAGTGGCAAACCTACTTCTGGGTTTGCCGCGGCCATAACCCGAAGATTCCATAACCTGGAGTTTACGCAACATGAGGTACCACTGTATTGTACCTTTGTTGTTGTTCTTGGCATCCATCTGCCTTGAGAGACAACTGAGTGTGCCCTCTGGGGTGAAGTCAAACCCCTGGAGAATCACAGCGCCTGCTGTGGCGGCAGAGGCCAGTAACTCCTAACTGCTCCCCTGGCAGCACCTAAGTGACCCCTCCGGGGCTCAGGCCTAGGCAATGTGTATGGAGGTCCTGGGCTGTCTAAGTGACAAGACCCCCCTCTCAGCCTAGCTGATGTGGTCCAAAGGAAAGCAGAGTAAGATGTTTGACAACAGCTTGGCTGCAGGAGTTGCTGGAAGGAGGTATACAAGGCAGCATCCAGCCATCTTAAGGACTCCGCTCTGGATTTGTGCAGGGTTTACTTGCTCCAAGGCTGTGGGTTAGTTATTTGCTAAGAGAAAAACTACCATCTTCTTCCAAGCAAGTCATTGCTCAAGCCCCTGGGGGGAGTGCGGTAGTGATAAGTTGTTTCTTACTTGTCTGCAAGGTTGGCTGAGGCTACCTAGTTTGTTTTACCATTTATTTACTTAGTAATTTCCTGCTGGGAAACCATGCAAGAAGTATACACATTTAAAAGCATAAAGATCATCAAAAATACTAAAGTACAATAGACAGCAGTGTAAGACTAGCAAAACGTCAACTTGCATGCCTCCGTTTTGCAAGTTTTCACAGCTAGAGGTCCTGCAGATGTAATTATCGGCTTGTGTGTGCACACACTTTTCTTTTTTTAAAATATCACTTCTGGAGTTCTCAAACAGGACATTCATTTTAACGAAGACTTTTAAACATCAGAAGGTAAACTGACTGTAGATTTATTTTTTTAAACTTGGGTTTAAAAACTTTGCTATTTGCCCTTAACCATAAGGGATAACGCAGAGCAGAAAAGTCTGAATGTAAAAACCAAACAGAATTAATTTCTGCATGGGTAGCTTCTGAAGAGAGAGGGTGGAAATATATTATTGCATGGTGGTGCCAAAATACTGGTCTGGGTTGCTGTTTTTCCTGTTTAGTACCATTAAGAACCCTCAGCTGAGAAATGTGTTAAGAATACAGTAACAACCAAAACCATCATCATGCATTTATACTGTGCTTTAAGAGTACCCAGCTTTGCTTAAAAAAATAAATAAATTATGTTGTGCTATACATTAGTTTGGTTGGGGATGCCTTGCCGTGACCACCACATACCTTGGAGATAGCAAGAAAATGACGGCAGTATGCAAGAGATACACAGTGATGAGCAACACACATGCGAAATAATTGGAAAATGCAGCACAACAGTGACAAAAGGGCAATGAGAAAGGGAGGGAGATAAATGGGTGGTACACAGGAGATACAGGTAGGCCCCATATACCTGCCAGACATAGGGGCAGCACGCAAAGAAAAGGACATGTGACTGGGCTCACATGGGAAAGGGAGACACAGAGAGATGGGCAGAGAACACTGGGACTGGCTGAACAGGAATTTGATGCAAGCTTCCAGTAGCAGCTGCAGCAACAACAAAAACAACAACACAACAACAGGATTTATGTAGTGTGCTAAAGTGTTCAAAATGTCTCATATATTCTGTATTTTTCCATGTATAAGACTATATTCCCCCCCCAAAAAAAAATTAAAATTGAAATTGGGGGTCGTCTTATACACACTGAATGTTGCAATTAAATAGTCTTAACTTGGGGCTCAAAAAATAGGGGTCATCTTATACATGGGGGCGTCTTCTACACGGAAAAATACGGTATTTAACCCAGAGTTCCTTGCAATAATCCTGCAAGGTAGGCCAGTATTGTTATCCCCATAGTGCAGGTTCTTTTTGTGGAGGCAAGGGGGAGAGGTGCAATGGCTGAGTTAGTTAGTTAGTTGCTTGCCTGATATCCCTGGCGAGCCGATGGCTCAATTAAGATTTGTAAACCGGAGAAGAGAGATCATCCGTGAGTTGCAGAGTTCGATTTTAAAGGAAGAAATGTGAAAACATGGTGTGTGTGTGTGAGAGAGAGAGAGGGGGGGGGGGGAGAGAGAGAGGGAGAGAGAGAGACAGAGGAAGCTATGCACAAATCCCATATAATTCTAAATAATTTCATTTGCTATGCTGGCAACAGTCCAGTTGCTCATCATCATATTTTTTTCCTCTGCAAGCTGCAGCCTACACTGCATCTTACCTTAAGAAGAGCAACAACCAACGGGGGGGACGGGACGGACGGGACAGCACAGAGTCAAAAAGCATCAGAAACAAACAAACCGCAAAGCTGAGCAAGTTTTCCTAGGATGTTTGCAACAGGCTCTCTCCCCCCCCCACTCTATCTGCACCTCAGCAATAAATCAGGCTTCTTAGACCAAAGAACTCAGTAAAGTATATGCACTATATTCCTTGTTTAAACATATTTCATTTTTCCCCCCTGTTAAAAATGAAATTATTAGCAAAGACAAGGTAATTAGGCAGTGACAACTTGCACACTGCAACCAATCAATAACAGGAGTATATTAACTGGGCTGACAGTTGTGTGACGCTGATGGGTTATAAATGGCTCGAGACTGACCTGCGGAAACACAGCCTTTCCCTAACATTCTGCAGAATGAAAAGGAGAGAGCCCTAAAATGCTATATAAGCAAGCTAACCTGAAATGACACCTAGTATTATAAATGGCCTAATCTATATGTTAATATGGTTGTATCACATAACTGCAGCAAGACTAAGATAACAATATGACTTTGGGGTTTCTATGGCTACCATCCTGGGCGAACGCGCCGAAAAGTGCCTCATTGCTGACACCACACAAGCTTTCCGAGGGCTTCTCTTTGGTTATTTATGATATGATTTATGATAACGACAACATCTCCCATTTTCTCCCCTCGTCAGATACAATAAATTGCCATCGTTAATCACTGCTCTTGGTTCAGACCCGATTACAATAGTATAATAGGGGCACAGCTATGGTAATAGTGTGCATTAAGGTGAGATTTCTCACACCCGCTCGTTCCCGATAAAAGAAATATGAATTTGGAGATCATCCGAGACAATGTCACTATCTGGAGTATTTCAATAATCTCCCTTTTCAAGTGCTGCTGGGTTGGAAATTTCTGAGCCATCTAAGATCCTCCACCGATCCTCTGACAAAAGGTCATGTTTTACGATCTGCAGATTGGGAATCCAGGCAGTATTTACACTTCTCAAGTGTGCTGCCACTGGAGTGAGCTGGCGGGGGGAGAGGGATGGCGAGTAAACAGTTTCCCCAGCCTGTGCTTACTTATTTAATACTGTGGAGAAGGGGCTTCTCGTGTTAGCACTGACAACGTCTTGTTTTAAAACAAATCCCCAAATTCACTCATTTTAAAACACAGGTGCAAACAGGCATTACCCAACGCAACAAGGCCATCTATCTGCCCTGCTCTCAGCTGTCTCTTCCCTATTATTTGACACCAGGGGAGCCCACAGGGAATGTAGGAGACCTGTAGCAAAGCAGAAGCAGAGACTATCGATGGCTCTCCATGGTGAGAGACAATATGCTTCTGAATTCCAGTTGCTGTAAACCGAGGAGGGGAGAGGGAGAGCACTGTTGAACTCAGGGGGTCTGCTTGCATCTATCTGTTTGGCCACTGAGAGAACAGAATGCTGAACTAAATGGGCCATTGCACACACATACCCCCTGCAAAATCCCAATCAGCATGCCTTGGGTGACAATTTTAACAGCACAATGCTAAAAATAAAAGCAAGTCAGTATGGCATAAGACTATCCAAAGGCTAGTCTCAACTGGATGCCATGTACAATCCCTCAGAGACGGACATCTTTTCAATCTTCCCCACTCATCTTCCTGCCTCCATTTTTGTTAAAAAGATCACTTAAAGCACACATAAACAAGAGGTCAAGGTTCTCTATGATTCTTTCCCTAGTAAAAGGGAGCCCTGACCATTAGGTCCAGTCGCGGACGACTCTGGGGTTGCGGCGCTCATCTCGCTTTATTGGCGGAGGGAGCCGGCGTACAGCTTCGGGGTCATGAGGGTACCTATTTATCTACTTGCACTTTGATGTGCTTTCAAACTGCTAGGTTGGCAGGAGAAGGGACCGAGCAAAGGGAGCTCACCCCATTGCGGGGATTCGAACTGCCGACCTTCTGATTGGCAAGTCCTAGGCTCTGTGGTTTAACTCACAGAGCCACCCGCGTCCCTCTCTTTCCCTAGTAAGTTGACACAAATTCATGCAATACACCAGGACCTACCTCACAAACCCTGCTTTCGATTTACACGATGGCATTACTGGGTTGTGGTCCAGTCTAAGATGGTCTGCAACAGCAGCACTACTACCATACAAATATATATTTAAAAAGTAGAAGCAGGGGCCCCACAAATGTATGCCTGTGTTAAAGGTGAGTCCCTAGTCTGAAAATAGCGAAGACAGCGGTAAACTTGGATCTGCCCACAAGCTGAGATGGCAGTCAATCAGGTTCCCTGACAAAGTGTTTGCAAACAGGTTTATCACATTTCCACCCTAACGTTTTAGATGTACACTTGGTATAACGTATTAGGTGTAAAGCTTAATGAAAATAATATGGCATGACCCTTGGTTGCCCCAGCCATATATTTTCAAGGACAGGGATGTGCTACTGAAAGAAGAGAGAGGGAGAGAGAAAAGGCAAGTCAGCTGGAGTAAGTCCCAATCTATCTACACCCTCTGCAGGCTCCTTATGAACTTCCCTACCTAAACACAAGCTCTGGTTTAAAAAGGCAACATTCCTTCCTGGTTGCTTCCATAGCAGGCTGCTAATGATACCACTCTCGATTCACACTCTTGTTAAAGACGCTTTCGTTCAAAGCCAGCTTCAGAGATCATGGTGAGAGAGGCAGCATGAAAACCTAGATGGAAAGATACTGAAATTTGCACAGCACACCCCTGCCAGGTGTTCCTACAAATTGGCAGCAAAAGACAAATTGCTTATGTGCGCATACAAGTTGCTCTGCCCCCACTAAAATAAACTGAATGCACTTTTTTAAAAAAAGTATCAATACAGGTGCTTCGCTTCTGGCACATTGCATCAGAATAAGGTATTCATAGCTCAATTAGCCAAGTATCTTTTGGCGCAGGGTAGATGAGATCTAGGCTGGGTTAGATTTGCAAAGAGCAACCTATAAAGGCAGAACTGCCACTGTTATGATCTTGTTCCTCAGCCCTTTAATAGATTTACACATCACTTGGGAAGACAAGCGAACTAATACCAGTGTACCGGAAGAAGCAAAGACCACCAGTGTTGAAGCAATGATTCTTCAACATCAACTTCTTTGGACAGGTCATGTTGTGCAGATGCCTGATTATTGTCTTCCAAAGCAGCTACTCTATTCCGAACTTAAAAATGGAAAGCATAATGCTGGTGGTCAACAAAAGAGCTTTAAAGACTGTCTCAAGGCAAATCGGAAAAAAAAGGAGTATAAACACCAACAATTGGGAAACACTTGCCTATGAGCGCTCCAATTGGAGAACAGCCTTTACCAAAGGTGTCAAGGCTTTTGAAGACAAACTCAGGACGCAAGGGAGAAACGTGCTAAGAAGAAGGCACACTTAGCAATTCTATACCGTGATCAATTCCTGGCCGGAAACCAATGTCCCCACTGTGGAAGGATGTGTGGATCCAGAATTGGTCTCAACAGTCACTTACGGACTCATTATTAAAACTGTGTTTATGAAAGACAATCTTACTCAGCTACGAGTGATCGCCAAAGAAGACCAGAATTAGAACATCTTGTTCCCTGCAGTAAGTTGACAGCATCCAGAGGATTTAGTGGGAGACAGGCAATGTTTTTGTGTTGTCAACATGTCCCCACCCCTACACCCCCCAAATGAGAGGCATCAGTGCAAGAGAATAAGACTGGGACAAGTTAGGGAAACAAGCAAGGACTATGGATTCCTTGCAGAAAGTAGATAAATGGAAAGGGGACGTCAAACTGAGATGCAAGATAGGAAGCTAATTAGAGAAGTGCTTTTGTACCAGAAGGCTGGGATAGGAATGTTTTGATAAATAGAATAAAAATTTAAAAAATAAGTATTTCCTGGAAAAAACAGAATGCAGTGTAGAGGCACATGGTGGCTGGTTTGTATCAATTGTGCAGCAAATTCAGATCTGAAGCTCCAAAGGGGGACTTGGTGAAGGTTTGGAAACCTCCGAACTGAATAACATGTAGCTCATTTGCTGCACCATACAAGGCTAGATCGTCACCAAAAAGAGAAAAATGAAAAATGGCTACTGCTGACATTGGCCTCTGCAAGTTTACACCAGAACCTTCACTCAGCTCTCACCTGTGGCTCCTAGAAGCTGTCAGCATGCGACAGAAGCCACTATCCTGAGAACAGCTTTGACAGGCATGCAAATACAAAGCTCCAGAAGATTGAGCAGAGAAGACCAAGAGTGGATCCAATGGTCAAGAGTGGATCCAATGGTCAAGAAGAAGATTGAGCAGACAAGACCAAGAGTGGATCCAATGGTCAAGAGGTGGATCCACTCTTGGTCTTGTCTGCTCAATCTTCTGGAGCTTTCTGCACGTGCTCTAGAGGTAAGTGAGGGGCAGATGTGGCTCATCAACCTGGGAAAGTCAGGTAATCTAAGAGGAGAACTTTGTTCCTAAAATTCTTCTGCCTTGCAGGATATCTTTGGGGGAAGAAAAAGGCTAAATCCTACACAAATCTGGAGTCCCTAAGACAGTTGGATGGCACCTTGTATGCCTCCTTCCAGCAACTCCTACAGCCAAGCTGGTGCCAAACGTTTGGCTGTGTTTTTCTTTGGACCACATCAGTGAGGCCAAGAGGAGGGTCTTGTCGTCTGGACAGCCCAGTACCTCCATACGCACCAGGGAGGTGACCTTGGTGCTGCTAACGAACCAGTTTGACTTCACCCCTGGAGGTGCACTCCATTGTCTCTCGAGACTGACGGATGCCAGCAATGCTGTTAGTTTGAAAATGGTTGACATGCGAACAGCCCTGGAACTTTTCAAGCCTCGATTAAGAGTCCTTGGGCATATGCATGCACAGATACAGAACACTATTTATAATAAGTAACTGGAGAGGGGGAGAGAAATTGCACGCTCAAGTTAAAATAAAGCATTAAATGCTCTGTGTCTTGAGGGAAGAGGCAATAGGAGTCCCTCCCCCTATGTTTTTTCAAACCTAAGACTTTAAGAGGGTAGATCATAGCTTTGAAAAGAGCCTCCCCCTGCCCGTTTTATCACTCAACAAGAACTCTGTTCGCTTCTCTCCATGTTCAGCTGGCCTCCTTCCTTCTCTGTGCTTTCTACTTCTAACCCATTCCGCGTCAAGTGCCCCTAGGACTGGGAGTTGAGGAGTGGGGGCAGGGGGCGGGCAGGCAGGGAATTATCAGGTAGTGTGATCTTCCATGCAGCTACACAGTAGCACCTCTCAGGCGGCACTCAGCAGCCATTTGAAACTGGAGAGGAGAGCCCTACTCTCTGTCAGCTTCAAAACGCTGCTGTCAGCACCCCTGGAAAAGTGCTACCAGAGCACCGGGCCATCACGCTGAGTAATAATTCTGCGGGTAGTTTTCTCACTCAAGCAAGCAGCGAAATTTAGAGGGCATGAGAAAAATTAAAACCACATCCACTCGAAGGCCTCTCGCTGTTTACGATGACCTTAGGCTTTTCTGTGGAGGAGGGCTGCGGAGATCTACCGCTTCTCCTCCCAGAACCTCATGCATCAGTGCAATGCCTTCTGATAAATCTCTCTGCTCAGGTCCTGGAAACTGAGCAACTGTGACGGGAATGGGGCTGCAGAACTGTTGCAAGAAGAGGCAGAAGGGTCGAGGGCAAGGGCACTAGTTGAAGTGGCGTTTTCTGCTGTGCACACCCTATCTATGTATTTTCTAAGGTCTGGATTAAATTACTGGTCAATTAAATTGTCATTTGTATAGTTCAGAATCAAAATAAAATGAAACACTCAGAGACTCTCTCCCTATATGTACCTGCCCTTGTATCAGTCAAGGTAGCCCTCCTTAAAATGTCCCAGCGCTGGGATCTCCTTGTTTGGCACTGACAAGCCTTTTCCGTGGTGGCACCCCAGCTCTGCTGCCCACTTCCTCTTGAAATTCAGATGGCTCTCATGCTGCAAGAATTTAGATCCCACGTAAGGACCTGGTTGTTTGCTAAGGCCTTTGATGTTATATTTCTGTTTTGTAATATGCAATTTTAAATGGTGGCTCGCTGTTTTCACTGAATTTACTGTAAAGCCCTTAGAGATTTTTGGGTGTCGGTAGATATATAAAGGGTAAATAAACAGATTGCACACATCCTGTGCTGGGGAAGACATCGCCTTAGAAAAGGCTCTCTCTCCAGTCAAAGAGAGAAGGCATATTAAGATAATACAAATGGTTGTATTTTAATAAGACCTATTATCTGTATACTAAAGTTACTCCATTGAACTTTCAGAAGCTGTAAGAAAATAGCCATTTGGTTCACACATAACAATGAAGCCATCTTGTTGTTAAGCCAAGTTGTGGTTGTTGTTGTTTTTTTGTATATCTGGATCCAGCCCACTAACTATGGTTTGTTTTCTGTGATCCCAGTTTGCAAATTAATGCCAAGGCAAACCATGGCTAAGCTAGAACATGTGGCCACTTCACTCTCCCTGGTTCTTCCTGCTGCAACAGTGCTCAGACCTAAGCTACGGTTTGGCTTATTTTTATGCCTGATCCTACACTCGTGATTTGTCCTACTATAGACAACCCATGAGCCCTGGTTCATGTACACTAAGCCAAACCATGGCTTAGCTTCAAGAAGCATGGCAGCAAAAGATCAGGGGAGGGGCAAAGCCTGTTCTCATTTAGCAATGGGTTGACTGGGCTGATGTGGGCAAACTCAACAACCTTGATTAACTGCAATTTGCTTGTTTACCATATCTCAGACATCTGAAGAGGCACAAGGAAGAACAGTTAGGAAACAAACCAAGTTTTGTATAGATAAGCCATTACTTATTAGCTTGTCTGTGAAACAAACCATAGGTAAAACAAATCAAGGGTTAGCATGGTTTCGACATGCCTTTCTTTTGGAGAATTCAAGTTGATGTTTAGGAACTGGGAAGACTAAGGGCATCTAGGGATGTTATACAAAAGGATCAAGGAACAATTCCTCCTTCCTCTATTTGTACTTCCTGTATGATACCTGAGCAAGAACCCACACAGGCATTCTTCCAGGCTGAGATGCAAGAGATTCAGATCTGCAAAGAAATTTATTCCTCTTGCCACAGGGTTGGGGGGGGAAACACACTAATCTGCGCTTTTGTTTATCTGCTGCTCCACTTTGCTTGACGAAAATGATGGCTGGCTCCTAGACTGGCGACGGCTCAACACCAACAGAAGGTAACCCACTTAAAATAAAATAAAAAGGGGGGGGGAGAAACAGGATAAGGTGTCCAAAGCAGTACAATTAAAAAACAGCCCTCTTCAAACCGCAGCAAGGCTTGGCCCCTGGTGCTCCAAGTGACCTTGACAAATGAAAAGTGGGTGGGTGGGGGAGGCGGGAAAGTATCTTACGACCTGGGGCTCTAAAACTATTTTAGAATGAGCTTTGAATAATTGTCCTACAATATGAGTTTCCTGATTAATTGCTTAAGATAAGGTCTCCTTTTCCTTGCTGGCCTCCAGTGGCTCTCCCTACTTCCCATAATCACTTGTGTCTCAGTTTTCCCCCTGCACGTTGGGAACGGCTGAGAAGGAGAGAGAGAGAGAGAGAGAGAGAGGGAGGGAGGGAAAAAATGAGATACACAATTCCATTACTTGAGGATTAGCCAGAAGATAACCCTACGTATTCCATTACTGACCATTATTTGAGTAATTATGCAATCAAATTGAGTCAGTTTGAAAGATACCCTAATTGTTTTCCAAGGTTTGCTCAAGCAGTGCATCCAACTAAGTCAAGTTGTGCCTGTGCACAACACAAAACTACATTCAGATTGCCAAGGAGAAATTAAAAGGAAAGCATTCCACTTGCTAGAAGCTAATTAGGCTGTTGAAGGGACCAACTATATAAAGTAAGGAGTTAAGGATCTAGTCTGATCAGCCTTATGCCACAAATCATCCATGATGGCGAGCAGAACCCAGGCGGATGATCTCCAGGTGTTGTTTTCCCAGCTACAGAAATGCAAAATTGGATTTTGCCATGATGTTTCTGGCAGTGGTGATAGCACACACACACACACATTAGAGAAGAGACTATTGCCTAAAGCTACACATCTGCATGTGTGTTACCAAACAAGTTCAGATTCCAAAGATAGGAAAAGCTGGTGGACAAATGTCACACACAGACGCACAGAGAGAGAGAGAGAGAGAGAGAGAGAGAGAGAGAGAGAGAGAGAGAGAGAGATTCTTTGAGTAAGTCCACAATTCTAAGCAAGCTCACTTAGAAGCAAATCCTATTTAAAGCCAACATAATTTTATTCTTAGTAAATATGTTAAAGAGGACATGAGGCCTTAACATGAAGAGGATGGTAGAGGAAAGACGGTATTTAACACGCAATATAGATGCCCCTTAAAGAATCTGAATTTTCAGGGTGGCAAGAAATTTCCTGATGGGCTTGAACGGTGGCGGTCCCTGAAACAATCAGGCAGATATCTAGCAATGTAAAACATTTTCTTTTTCCCTTTCTTCACTGAGTTGCTTAGCTTAAAGGGGGGGGGGGAGCGGAGCCCATTATTTTAGTTCAATTTCTATGGTTGATTGCCCGCTATATCAAAGATGCATATTCCATCCCTTCATTATATTTGGGTAAACATGCATACACCCCTCTGTAATTATAGTGGGGTGTGTGAACACAGCGGAGAGCAGAAAGGAAGGAAAAAGTAGATCATGCATGCCAAGCTGGCTTTAAGGAGTTTTTATAAATCTGCCCCTCAGAGGGCAAAGACCCTGATGCTACTCACTAGCTGCCTGTAGGGGAAACCACCAACAAAACCAGAGAGAAGAGAGGTTTAAGGCAGCAACCGGCATGAATTGCTCATACAGAGCAAAACACCTAGACTGGGGGGTGTTCCCTAGATGGATTAGCCTCCTGCCACTTTAGGGGTCCTGTGATGGGATGATGAGCTGCTTGTGCGTAAAATCGTAGTCCCTCAGAGTTTGTTCAAGTCCACAAACCTCTGTCTGTGACGGAGCCCCTCAGACATGGCTCTTCTAGTCACTGGCAGATTCCGACAGTGGCTGCTTTTGGAATCGCTTCCAACATAAAAGCTCCTTAACGGAAACACGTCTTCTGGACTCACGGCGTGACAGTTTCCGGCGAGGAGTGGGTCTCCCTATGGGAGGTCCAGAAACCTCCCCACTGTTCTCGCTGGACGTGTCCCTGAGCCCTCCCTCTTGCTCGCTTTCCCTCAGAGACCCACCTCTCCCCCTGCTGGTTCCTGCTTCAGCTGCTGGGTCTCTCCCAACCTCCGTGAGCCCTTCCACCACCTGTCCCTCCGATGGCAGTTCCCTGACAGGTCCCAATGGAGGAATACAGGAGAATAAAATGAATAAGAAGAATTTTTCAGGTTTATACATTTCAATAATTTTACAGTCATTTTTACATTTCAAAACTTGACTTCCTACCCCCTCTTTCTGCAGTTCCTTAAATATATTTTTAATATTTTCTGCATATCCAAATTAATTTGTTCATTTATTCATCTACTTTAAATATATGCTCTTATGAAACTGCAGGTCAGGGTGAATAAAAATCAATGATTAAAAAAAATCGGATTCTTAAAAATTTAAATTCAATTTTTAAAATTTAAATTGGATTTTTTTAAAAAAATGCTGTTGAAGGAAAAATCTTTCTAAAGACAATAATGTAACTTAAATAGAAAACTATCAAAAATCAGATTGTTGCTATTTCCTTGGCATCTGATGGGAGGGCGCGACTACCGAGAAGACCCTCTGCCTAGTTCCCTGTAACCTCACTTCTCGTAGCGAGGGAACCCCCAGAAGGCCCTCGGAGCTGGACCTCAGTGTTCGGGCTGGACAATGGAGGTGGAGATGTTCCTCCAGGTATTCAAGTATAGTTAAAGGTCAGCACCAACACTTTGAATTGTGCTTGGAATTTATTTCCCTTAACTATAGTTCCCTCCTCCAATGCTCAGCTGCTACCTGTGGCACAACGAACAGCTACACCATCTAACATTTGAACCAACTGAAATATGAGGAGGTCAAAACCCCAGACTCCCTGTTTCATGTGTCCAAATCGGAATATCTCCCTAGGCTCCACTGAATGAATTCACATTCTCTTTCACACTATTAGCTGTGCGCGCACACAACTATGGCTGCTTTGGCACCCCCAACAAACAATTCTTCAATAGGTGGACATGCTGGGCTGTGAACACACTCCTACGTGGCTTGGACAAACTCCACTGTGCACAGGGGCTACGGTGGATGGATGAGTAAGGCTCATCTGTCCAACGTGAGGGCCTATGGAATAGTCACAAGCAGGCATCACACTTGCATTGGGCCTGTCCAAGTCAATACCAACAGGTATCAGCTCCACACAAACAGCACACCTGTGTGTGGATATCTGATGGGGTTAGAGGTGCCTGACTGGTGGAGCAGGAACACACAATCCCGTTGTCACACCTATACATCCTGACTCTCAAAAGCTTTCTGTTGGGCTTACTTGATCTTCCCTTTCCATCTCATAAATCATACTTGTTGGCCACCAAGAAACCATGAGCAGGTCTGTACCTCTGAATGCCTCAAGAACTGTTCTCGGTTTTTTTTATTCCTTGCTTATTATATCCTGGATCATCAATCCAAGATATTATTTGGGGTGTCAATGAAAGTTTTTTTGTTTTAATCACGTAACTGTCTTGTCTTTGAACTTATTAAACATTTTTAAAAATTTTTTAAAAAAGAGAGATTCAAAGCCCACCCCATGTCACAAACCTTTGGGTGGGCAAAAATCTCCTTACTTAATTTATCCTCAGAACATCCCTGCAAGGTACGTTGCGATTCCCCCCCCCCCCCCCCGGGCACAGATAGGAAAATTAAGATTGAGATAAGGGTTTTGCGCAAAGCCACCCAGTGAGTAGTAGCTGGCTGAGACTGGATTAATTAACTAATTGAAATATATATACATCAACAAATCTCAACAGAGGCACAATTTTGAGAGTGTTAATGAAAAACACCCACCCTCATTGACTAAACAATAGGGACAAATCACTTAGCAGTTGGGAAACGCCTTAAACCCACTGCCTTAGCCAAGAGATGTATCACGATAGCTTACAGTCATCCGGGTTAGAGAAGAAATAGAGGCATATTTTATATATATACAGTGGTACCTCAGGTTAAGTACTTAATTCATTCTGGAGGTCCGTACTTAACCTGAAACTGTTCTTAACCTGAAGCACCATATTAGCTAATGGGGCCTCCTGCTGCTGCCGCGCCGCCTGAGCACGATTTCTGTTCTCATCCTGAAGCAAAGTTCTTAACCTGAAGCACTATTTCTGGGTTAGCAGAGTCTGTAACCTGAAGCGTATGTAACCTGAAGCGTATGTAACCCGAGGTAGCACTGTACATATATATATATATATATATGTATGTATGTATGTATATATGTATATATGTGTGTGTGTGTGTGTATATATATATATATATATGCTTTCGTAGATTTTCACGGGTACAGGAATGCAGGTTTTGGTGTCTTCGGGTGTCTTCCCGTGTATATATATAGGGAGAGAGAGACCTGAAATGGTTTACCACCCTGTAGAGGGCTAACATCCTAAACATTGATACTAGCGTCAAAAGAATCTGAAATATTTCTTCTATCCTATTTGCATCTAATGTATTTGCCTGCTGTGTGTGTGTGTGTGTGTGTGTGTGTGTCTTAGGAACACCTAATATAATACATGGATCTTGACACAAAATCCCCCCCCCCCGAAGAGTGAGACTGAGAAGGTACAAACTACAGTCCTTTCAGACTGCAAATACTGCAAATTGCTATACTCAGATTTTATTTCAGGCATCTGATGAAGTGGGCTTGAGTCCACAACAGTCCATGCAACAAACCAACAAACTAACTAACTTTAAGGTCTTGCAGGACTCTTTGGTGCTTTTTTTGCAGTATAATGTTTTATTTTCCTTCTTGTCCTGCCCTTTAGGACTTTGCAAGCATAGCCTTGCCCCTCCCTCTGTTTCTCCTCAATATCCACATCTCTCACAGTTTCAAGTTAGACAAATCAATTCCTTGCTGGCTCCTGGGGCTGGAAGGAGCAGTGACCAAAAAATACCCACTCAGGAGCTACAAGTTTGCATATTTCCCACATAGGCGCCTGGTTGGCCACTGTGAGAACATGGTGCCGAGTCTTTTGGTCTGGGATGATCCAAAGATGCTCTTCTGCATGTGCAAAACACTTCTGTGTTCATGCAAAGAGAGCAGGTGCCAGTTTCTCCTTACAGCACCCTCTAATTAACTCAACAAAAGCCAGTCCCAAGGATTCCCTGACCTTCTGGGATGGGCCTTCTCAGGTAGACTTCCCCTGGAAGGGGCAGTCTGAAAAGTCCTCGCTCATGCGTAGGTGGCAGAGTCCACATGCCTCTGTGGGTAACATCCCAAGTCTTTCACATGCAATGAAAAAAAGTCAACACCAGCAGGAATTAACAAACCCCCACATTTAAAAAAACCCACAATTCCCAATGATTGGTGGTTGGACATTTGTGTGTGTGAGGCACACAAGACTTTGTCCACAGACTCTGACTCTAAAAATGTAGAGTTCTGGAAGAGATTTCTTCTTTTGCATACTTCTTGAGCGTATTGGGGGGGAAGGGGAGAAGAGATTTATGGCATGGAGCGTGAACTGTGGATAGTCTCATGATTCGGTTAGAATGAAGAGTGAATCTTCTCAGCCGTAGCTGGGCAACTTCTTCCAAGTTAGGATTAAAGCCACTGCTTGGGAGGCTTCCCTTTTAATGGATAAGAGAGCGCGGCAGAGGCTGCTCAGCCAACCTCCACTACCGCTTTACAATTTGCTGATGAGCAAGGCTCAAAACCGGGTGGGGAAAAGGAGGGAGATTATCCTCTTGCTGCAGCTTGCCATGTTGAGGAACACCCAACCTATTAATCTAGTTACATGCCAACCAGTAAGCAGCAGTTTGATCAAATCCTATTAGCAACAATATGCCATTGCCCACTTCCTCCAACCCACCCCCCCAATTTGTCTGGGATGCTTCGGCAAAGAACATACAAATGCAAAGTGCAAATAGTAACCTTAGCAGCTTCATAAATCAAGGCAGTATTTGCTGCTGGGTTGGTGGCTAAGCTGGAGGAAAGGCTGAAACTTTGACCTTGTCTCTTGCAGCTTTCTTCACATGTTCCTGAAACCATTAGATGGGTCTTTCAGCGCCAGCCCTACATATCTAGGGGAAGGACGGTGCTCATTGCTTCCAGTCACCACTAATGTTTGGGAGGACTTCACCCCAAGTTCTTAACAGGCAAGAGGTTTGTATTAAGACAGAAAAAAAGAACAGTGACATCAAAGGTTAGGAAAATATGGTGTATAAATAAGACACTTGCTGCTTAAGGTGAGCGTGTAGATAACTGTTTGAAAATTTTACACCCACCCCCCCAAAAAAAAATCCCTAAGGGAAAGTCTTTCAATTTTTTAAAAGTCATTTGGTTTCTTCAGAATACTGAAACAGAGGTTGCCTTGCCAACTTTCTCTGTCAACAACGTCTCCAAAAACATTTGAATCTTGCCTATTTTGGCTTGTACTAACCGAGGAAACCAAATGAACACTAATTCAGAACCAAATAGTTAATAATCTTTTAAGTCAAAATAAAGCAGGGAGGAAATTTTGGATAAGAGTTTCCGGCAAGACTACTTTATTTTTAAAGTGCACAGTGTGTGTGTGTGTGTGTGTTTGTAGCATGGTGGAAGCTGAATAAAAGCCCATCTTATTTTCAAGTCCTTAGAAAACATTCCTACCGCACATAAAGTTAAAGACCCGTATTTCTTTTCCCAATCAACGTATCCTAGGCAATCTATCATCTAGATGACTTTTTACAGATATTTTAGGAACAGAATAGGATTTCACCCAGGAGCACACCATAAAACAAATCTACGCTTTCAAGTAGGTCTTACTAGCCTCATCAGCTAGTTAAAAGCCATGTGCGTTAATGTGTTTTCTAACATCTAGAGAACACCAAAACATCCTGGCCATCTCTCACATATGAGACTTATGACAGGTGACAGCTCACACTGTAATGTACCGAGAAATTTTATGACGGTGGTACTGATGAAGTCCCTGGCAGCAACTGGCCAAGCTGCCCTAATACCACAGAGAAGGACCAGGAAGAACCTTCTCAGAAGGGTCATGGCTCAGGAGTGGAGGATCTCTGACATCTCCAGGTAGGGCTGGGAATGTCCCCTGCCTTAAACACTGGAAGGCAGAAGAAAGTCAGTATAAACAATACTGAGCTGGAAGGGCAATCTGACTCAGTATAAGGAAGCTTCTTATGTTCCTACGTTCTCTGGCTGCCAATGGTGGAGTTCATGCATAGGCAAACTCAGCCCTCCAGATGTTTTGAGACTACAAATCCCATCATCTCTGACCACTGGTCCTGTTAGCTAGGGATGATGGGAGTCATAGTCCTAAAACATCTGGAGGGCAAAGTTTGCCTATGCCTGGTGAAGCTGTTCAGATCTTTCACAGAAGGGGGGGAAAAGAGGGCCTTAGTAAGTAGCAGATGGAGGCCTAGAATGCAGCAAAATGAGGGAATGTGATATGGAGTGGAAGGATGGGGGAGTTGGAAGAGGAAGTAGGTCATAAAGCTAAAAAGAAAAACCAAAGGGGAAGCAAGAGGTGGAGGAAAAGTAAATGAGCAGGAAGAAGAGATGTGCACATGGCTAGAAGCTAAAGGTAGATAAGGATGATTTTTTAACATGGTGATTGAAAAAAGTTAGCCGAGTCACTGACTACAGTCCTCTAGTCAAATGGAAAAGCCCCCACATTGCCAATTCACTTATATGTAGGAGGACAGGCTTTTTCTGCAAACACAGGCCTATATATTTCGATGGCAACAGCAACCTTACAGAAAACACATTGGGAGGGAGCTTTTAAGCAGAACTGGGTAATTTCCAAGGAATCCAAGAAGCAGCAATGCAACTACAAAGAAAGCAGGCATTTACTAGTATTTCAAAACACAAGAGAGTTTCTACAATTTAGGTAAGAAGGCTGGAGGGGGGGATTGGAGCAAGCTAATATATATTTTGACTGGGCAAAACATAATAGCAAGTCCAAGTGATCACAAAGAACCAAGCACCAGTCTCAATGGAAATGCTATTTATGGAAGTATCCAATAAAGTCCTTCAGCCAACGCAAGGATTTCTGCTTTGCACAACAGAGCTTCTCCTACCTTTCCTCTCCCCGCGTCCCCCAATCTGCTCCATAGGGTTGGGAAAACCCCAAAACAGATTTGGGGGGCACAGGGGCAGTGGAGAGGGAGGGGAAATCCCATTGCACAAGCAGAACTACTCTGGGTATGACCCTGTGGCTTTATGCTTTTATAAACTGCACTGGCTACCAATTAGTTTCCGGGCTCAATTCAAAGTGCTGGTTTTGACCTATAAAGTCTTAAATGGCTCCGGACCGCAATACCTCAAGGATCGCCTCTTTCCATATGAATCTACCCAGATCCTGAGATCATCTTCTGAGGCCCTTCTTTGTGTGTCTCCTCCTCGAGAGGTCCGGAGGGTGGCAACACGAGAACAGGGCCTTCTCTGCAGCGGCTCCCTGTCTGTGGGATGCTCTCCCCAGAGAAGTTCGCCTGATGCCTTCATCATACACCTTTAGGCGTCAGGCAAAAAGTTCCTTTTCAACCAGCCTTTGCTTGATTTGATTGACATCTTATGCCCTTTTAAATTGTGGGGTTTTGGGGGGAGGGACTATTGGATTGCTTTTATGTTATGTATTTTGTGGTTTTATATTTTGATTTTATTCTGTGAACTGCCCTGAGACCTCCAGGTATAGGGCAGTATATAAATTCAATAAATAAAATATCAAAATAAAAAATATATATTCTGCTGGAAACCGCCCAGAATGGCTGGGGAAACCCAGCTGGTTGGGTGGGGTATAAGTAAAATAAAATAATAATAATAATAATAATAATAATAATAATAATAATGCTGTTAACTCTTCAGTGTTAAAATATATTTTTTTCTTTTTCAATTTGTATTATTTTATATTCTAGTCCTGGAAGATAGCATTATTGGTTTGACTTAGTTTCATGCAGGTGATGTATTTGTGTAGGTGTGTGTGTGTAAAATTAAGAAAATCTTCAATAAAAATATTAACAGAAAGAAAACACCCTCTCACCCAGAACGGTACCATTTTACTCAGCCTTTACTATGCTGGTGGTCTTTGCCCTGCACCTTTTATCTGAAGACCATTCTATGTGGCTTGTGAAAAAAAGTCATTTTTCAATTCCCAATTAAGGGGGAAGATATCAAAATTGCACAGCCCCCTAAGAGCATACATGTTAAATAATCAAGATATTTACCTATATTTTTAAAAGAAAGCGCTTGCAGTTTCCCCTGGGCACAGAGAGGCCTTTTGGAAATAATGTGTTGATTCCTTTCATTTTATTAGGTCTGTTAGCAATGTGCTAGCGTTTGAGTTATAGCCAATTCAGAAACGCTCGCCATCCTATTGCTGAGGCTTAGATGAAGTGCTTACACAGAAAGGTGTTCTACAGACTTTGGCACTTCTTTTCTGGAAGTTTTAATAGCTGTAGCATTCTGTTCCTGTCCTTTCCCCCCCTTTCTGAAGATTAGGGTGGAGAGAAGGAAGAATTATCTCTAGAGAACTATAAAAGATAGAATTGATTTTTGGTAAGAAGTCTGTAGAAGTTCTTAATACTACCTTATCTTTACTCTTCCACTGACTAAGCTCCTATCTTCGGAACTATCCTTCCCAATGTTATCTATCAGAAAAGTAGCTTTTGAGGATGGGAAATAACATTTAAGTTCCTCATTGGCTCAAATATGGCTTTGTCCGAACTTGTAATGCCGAATTTAGGCTCCACGTTGGGAAGGTACTCTGTGAGTTGAGCGGCTTCAACCATTTTGCTGCTGCAGGAAAAATCATCGCGAGGCTTTGACTACAAAACTTTTTGCCATGCCGTGCGGCAGAATTTAACTGACGCCGACTGATCAGGGGCAGCTGATATGGGTTGACACTGTGCCACTGTATAAAATAAGCAATGTATGACACCCAAGGTGGGGTAATCAATAGCGTGTTGACTTTGGGTGAACCTGGGCTGAAATTCCGAGTCAGTCATGATGTTCAGTGAGTAACTCCCAGTCTAACCTACTTCACAGGGTTGTGGTAGATGATTTTTTTCTTTAATGGAGCACCTTCATGTTTTGCTGTCTTGAAGGGCAGTTACAAATGAGACAAACATCTTAGATATGTTTGAAAACCTCACAGATGCCAAATAATTTCCTGAAGAGGACGCAACAGCTGCATATAAATCAATATTCCAAGAAGCATTTTTACACAGCTAAAATTCTCAAGGTCAAAAGGCTTAAGTATTGAAGGAATGCAATGGTCTTGCTTGTACAGCATATCCATTGAAATGTGTATCAGCATCTGATACACATTGTCTTCCCGCCAGGCTGGGGTTATGCATATGAATAACAGCTTCCTTTTTATTTTTGGAATTACCTTGGCAACTAGCGCAGGGAATATGGAGAAGAAGAGCCCTGCAGATCCTCACTAAAGACCCGCAGCTGCTGCCTAGCAGACTCTCCAGAGGGTGGTGGGGGGGGGGACTTTTCTGTTCATCTGCTGAGGCAAAATATTTCTGTCCTTAGGACTTCCAGAATTCCTGCTATCTGAAGGAATTCTTAAACTGAGACTTCATTCCCTGGTGGACTGACTCAGAGCTTACGACGGTCCGCTTTGGTGCTCAATGAGCTCTTGTGCTGTGTTTGAAGGAGAAATATGATTTTCTGGCCAGCCTGGAAACCGATACTTCTTCCCACTGCAGAGATTTTCACCCTATTCTGGCCAGCTTAAATACAGCACAGTTATTTTTACTGATATCGCTAATATGGCCATTCCCAGAAATGCAAACATTTGCTGGACACAGTCCAACACAGATTTGGGGATTGCAAGCTTCAAACTGCTTACTCTGGAGGAGTGCCAATGGAGTCAATAAGGCTACTCCGATGAAAGTGATATGAGGATCCAACCCAGATCTCCAGTATGAAATTTTGAGGCTTGCCTGCTTCCTCAGGAAACAAAATAAAATGAGAAAGTGACATACTTCGGAGGGAAAAAAGTCTCTTCTTCAGCTAAGTGGCACAGACAAGGCTTCCTCCTCCAGCCACTTCCATTTCCATCAAGCGGTTCCCAGGTTCCCAATCCCAGTCCTGTCTCTCAATTCAATTTTCCTCCTGACGCATACCTATGTGCATATGTGGTTTATTTGAAAATTGGTAACCTTCATTTCGAGAGAGTTAGGTATTATGGAGGACAAAATACAACACGATGCTTTAAAATATGGGAAGGTTTGCTTAGATGGGAAACTTTTCTCCCTATGCCTGATACACCCATGCCTAAAGTACTACACCCCCACCTTCAAATTCATGCTCAAATTCTGTGGAGTCTTGGCTTAAATCTATGCCCAACTAAAATAAAGTTTAAAGTAACTGAACTGCAAGTGCTCACATTCCCGTTTCCCTTCTTAATCTCGTCTCCCCAAGTTCCACAGGGCAGAGACTGGTTTTCATACTGTAAAACACAATCTGTAAATGAAATACTTTCCCCTAAATTTCCCCTAAATTTGCTTTAAAGTCTAGTAGAATGACTAACTGATGTGCATGTGTGTAGTAGATGTGAAGATTGCAAATACAGTATGGAGCTTACCAAAAAATTCTCAGAAATGTGTCACAATTGTGTGTGTGTGCATGTGTATGTGCGTATGCACACACATATTCCCAGCAGCAGCACAACAGTTGTCCTTTCCCTGTAAATTAAGCAAACAAGGATGGCATCTGCACTTCTGAAAAACACCTGATGTGCACTGACAAATATAGGCGAATTTTTGATTTTCTTAAAACCTACCAGTAAATATCAGTCTTCTGACATCTACCGTAATGCCACTCGCTACTTTGAAGTGGTCGTTAAGAACTTTTTAATTTTGCTTTTAATTTTTCACTGATCTTACTTTTGCCCTTCTACAAATGTTTGAATTTACTGGTATGTTTGTTCAGTTTTTCAATCAAACACTTTTTTCTGCCCTGCCCTAAATGATGGGATAGAAATATTAAATAAATAAAAATAAAATAAAGCGCAGATCAGTGCTCCTTCATGCTTCCAATTACTTAGAAGTTTAGTACCTTCATTTTCCTTGGGGCCATGCAACGTCTTGTGAAGACAGGTATCTGCTCTCAAAAAGGTAGGGAATCATTTCCCCTTTATTGGGCGACATCTAATGGCGTCAGTCTACTTGTGCAACAGGGTTCCACTCATGCCCCCCTGAAGCCGAAGCCTGTTTCGGAGGGCTGGGGGACTCTAGAAGCAGATGGATATGTGTGTTTGTGAGGGACTGCAGGGGAGGAAAGGAAGGGGAAGTCAGAGAGGATGGGGAAGTCCCTGACCTGTATGAAGCTGGGTCCTGTCATTGCCAGTAATTTTATCATGATCCAGGTTGCCATTTTGTTCCTCCCTAAAGCTGACTATTTCTCCTCCTCAGTCTGCTTTGGTGTGCCCCGCAGCGCAAAATAAAATGTCCAGGTTTTTATTAAGTAGCATAAAAAAAATTATCTTGATAAAGGGCTCCCTCGGAACACATTGGAAGCCACATCCATCTGTTCAGGTGTCTTTTTCATTTTCAAGCTGTAAGTGATCCTGTTTTATATGTCTGAGAGTAGGGAGACAACCTGGAAAGCACAACTCCTGTTGAGCTTCTTACACATAACAAAGGAAATAAAATCTGTGGCTGGTGCCCTTAATCAGCAGGAAAAAATGGCATAACAAGGGCTCCCCCGCAGCAGTTTATGAATAAGCGTTAGACAAAACTCAGAGAGCATTTAAAAGCATCAGTGACTCTTCAACCAAGAACGGTGAAATTACACTGGCATACTTGATCTGAGAAAAAAAAGTCCAAACAAGTTTCTCCAAGCTCATATTCTAGCATAGCAAAGCAACTAGTAACCCAACCTGTAACCTAAACTAAAAAGTATTTCATATCCTTTCTCAAAGGAGTTATACGTGCAGATATTTTGGGGGCGAATAAAGTATCCACATGGGCAAATTTCAGCTGTTATCACTTTGGGCTGTAATTATGACCATTTCGGACTGATTATGGAAATGGCCATGCGGAAAGGCAATACAACTGCTCCTTTGAATGCACCTTTCTCAAAAGCACCATTAGCTACCAAAGCATCCCATAGGGAGAAAGATGCTAAGATAGAGATAGTGCTAGAAGCCTGAAGCACTGGAAAATGACACATTAAATTGGCTTGTAGGCCACTCATTTAATCACCTATGGTGAATAAGAACTGCTACCAGATGATCCAGCAGGTATGAAAGTTGCTGTCCTTTCATCCCATTTAAAGCTGACAATGTCCTTGCAATGAGTTGAATGAGTGTTGAAATTTAGGCTAGCAAATTCGTGGGATAAAGTACCATATTTTTCGCTCTATAAGACGCACCAGACCACAAGACGCACCTAGTTTTTGGAGGCGGAAAACAAGATAAAAAATATTCTGAATCTCAGAAGCCAGAACAGCAAGAGGGATCGCTGTGCAGTGAAAGCAGCAATCCCTCTTGCTGTTCTGCCTTCTGGGATAGCTGCACAGCCTGCATTCACTCCATAAGACGCACACACATTTCCCCTTACTTTTTAAGAGGGAAAAAGTGAGTCTTATAGAGCAAAAAATACGGCAACCTTTGTGGACTAATCTGCAATAATGTCCCCCCCGCCGCCGCCGCCGCACTACAGACCATTTAAATTTTTGTCATACCAATTTTACATATTTATGTCAGGCTTTCACTGATGGATCTAGACCTTTCTTTCCTTTATAAACAGCAACAGCATCAAGAATGGGCTGGCCAAGTTACAATGACCCAAGTCTGAAATGGCTTCTCTGAAATCAGCGGAGCTGAAACTTATATATATGGGAGAGTGGATTAAAGTGTCAGAATGCAGTTCAAATAAAGTAAACCAAAAAGAGAGTAGAAAGGGGATGCTTGGAATTGATTTTTCTAACGAGGCATTTACAGGCACTCAAAACATGATCTCCACTTAAAACATAAAATAGTCATTGTGCTGATTTGCTACAGTACGGCTCGCTAAAGGATTTGATTCCACATTATCTGAAACTAGGTAGTTATCCAAAGTCTCATCTTCGTAATGGAATGGAATGTACAAAAGCAGAGCATTCAATTTAACACACAATATATTATCTATACAAATTGGTCCTCATTCAACAGACAAACTTAAAAACCAAATTACAGCAGCCAACCAATTTGTTACATTCCCGGCAGAGGAAAAACACACACCACACAACACTAATACTACCGACTAACCGTACTGATCTCTCTAATCCGTTTCCCCCCTCCCCAAATAAATTGCAAGCTATCCTAACTACATTTCTACAAAAGTCAAGCTTGTATGACTTTTCAGATAGTGAAAAACTAGTGTTTAAGAGTAAGTGGAAAGTAAACATGTATGTTTCCTGGTATTACTACTTTAGATTTTAAAGAAAAAATATCAAGGTGGTTTACAACACATTAAAACATTGATTAAATAATGAATATTACTATAAATTTCAGGAGGAAACTCTTTTTAAACCCATGATAATACTGTATTTTCAAGAAACTGTGATGATGTGCATACTGCTTGCAGGAGGGTAGGACCAGTTCTTATATATTAGATATACTATCCTCCTTTTGCAGTGCTACTTATGTGATTTCTATTTCAGAACCACAAGAGGTTGTTTTCAGGATGTACTCAAGAATATCAGCAGTTAACATAATTCTGAATTTGCACTCCCTAAAGCTTAAGAGAGAACTGCTGCTCTTCCCCAGAAATGCAGCTAACTTCTACATGCGAAGTTCTTTTTAGCACAACGTACAATGTTGTGCTTTTAAATTGCAGCAACCTGCCCTGGGAGTGTATGGTAAACGGGCCAGAGTAAGAAATCTAATCATCACTGCAATAGCCACTGCTAAGGAGTCCTTAAAAAGAAATAGATCTATTCTCCACGACGTTGTCCAATCAAGTGCTACTAAGTGGTTAAAGTGTTGTGGTTCTCAGAACAAAGGGATACAGTGATATAAGGTCAGAATATAGAGATGACTAAGATGACAGAGGTTGGAAAGTAACAATTGGGAGTTGCTATAAAATTATGGACATTGGGATGCAGAAAGGGGGGGGGGTATGGGGAAGTCCTAGAAAAGAGGTTTATGAAAATATGCTATGAAATTATACATGTATGTCTGTCTTTTTAAGTGTTTGTTTGTTTTCTAAAATTTTGTAAAACCAATAAAAATTTTATAAAAAAAAAAAATCAAGTGCTACTAAGTTACTTTACCTAAATTGACCTTCCATGTTCAAAAGCAATATACCTTCGAATCACAGGTGCTGAGGTCAAACAAAAGGGGATCAGCCATCACTTTCTGCTGGTGTGTTTTATGCAAGTATGACAAATGAAATTTACAGAGACAACTCAGAAGTATCGATGATGCGAACATTCACTTCTAACAAAGAAACAACAGGTTCCTTTTAAAAATACCAAGCAAGTCTTGGCAGTCATAAGTGTGACAAGGTATCTGAGGATTTCCCATAAGAACATTAAAAATGATGGTTTGAGATCAGGCACCATTCAAACTGCATGCATTATCTCATTTAAAATGTACCGTATTTTTCGCACCATAGGACGCACCGGACAATAGGACGCACTTTGTTTTAGAGGGGGGAGAACAAGAAAAAAAAATTCTCCCCCTCTCTGCCCAGCGCCCCTTCAGTGAAGCGGCAGGAGGCGCTGCACAGAGAGGGGGAGAACTCTCCCCCTCTTGTTTTCCCGCTCTAAAACAAGGTGCCGTTCAGGCGTCTACCTTAGAAGCCTGGAGAGCGATAGGGGTCGGTGTGCACAGACCCCTCTCGCTCTCCAGGCTTCAGGTTCCTTTCGACCTGCTCTTTGGGGCTGGTGGGGGGAAGCCCACCACCAGCCCCAAAGAGCAGGTCAGGGAGCAGCGGAAAAGTGCAGCGGAGAGGCTCCTGCCATAGCCGTGCGTCATCTCTCCAGCCGGGAGAGGGTCGCGGGGCGATGCTTTAGCCCCGCACGCGCGCTCTCCCGGCTGGAGAGGTGACACGGGGCTGTAGAGGTTCCTGCCATAGCCGCGCGTCACTTCTCCAGCCAGGAGAGGGTCGTGGGGCTATGGCGTCTTCGCTCCATAGGACGCACACACATTTCCCCTTCATTTTTGAAGGGGAAAAAGTGCGTCCTATAGAGCGAAAAATACGGTATATACAATTTGAAAACAAATACTGGCGAATTCACTAAATTCAGCTACCAACTTTAATTTTTTTTTATAAGAAGTGCTCTATTACCAAAGCTGAAACACTTGCAACAATCCTACTTCAAATTCTGCGCCCCCACTAGCGTTTAGTAGCTTTACAGCCTTCTATCAGAATGAAGTTTATCAGATCTAGTCTGAAGGAAGGGTGTTAAAAAAAAAAAAAAAGTTTGCACAAACACAACCTTCTCATTTTCAGGTGAGGAACAAGCAAAATATAATCTAGTGCTTCCTGCCATAAATTCCAGTTCCAAAAGATGGAAATCAGCACAATAAATGGACTCCATTCAGAAGGGGCTTTAAGTGAGTTTCGGGATACTCCCATTGATTTATCTCTCTGAAACCCTCCACAGGTGTTGGATTTTGTTTTTTTGTTTTTGCTTTTTTACAGGTTGATAAATTAATGACTTTCATATGATTAGCGATTTTCAAAATACTCTCAACTTGGAAGCCCTAATGATACAAGATTCCAACTTTTTAAACACTATTAAAGGTGAATAAAGCCAAGACAGCCAGCGGGATCGATCCCGCTCGCTGTCCTGGCTTCTTGCTTAGTCGCGTGCAGCCTCTCCCGGGCAAGGGGAGCCTTCATCCCCTGCCCGGGAGAGGCTGCCCACGGCTAAGGCTCCCCCAAGAGCCACACTCCCTTTAAAGAGCGTGCAGAGTGTGTGTGAGGCTCTTGGGGGCTTTTCCCCCAAGGAGAAAAAGCCCCGAAGAGCTCCACGCGGCTCTTTAAAGGGAGCGCTGAGCAGAGCCTCCCACCTGCATTCGCTCCATAAGACGCCCACACATTTCCCCTTACTTTTTAGGAGGGGAACAGTGCGTCTTATAGAGCGAAAAATACGGGATTATTCTGCTGCTCTACGTATTGATGGCATGTATTTTATCAGTTTTTGTTTGCCACGCTGTAACTCTAACCGGCCAGTAGCGTACATCTATCAAATAAATAAACGACCATGGAAATGATTCAAACCACAGCCAATACGTTAAAAATCCACAGGTTTTCCCATACTAGCTCAGAACAACTTCCTAATTCTGATAGTTGACAGAACAGTATTAATAAAATAATAACAACAACAACAACAACAACAACAACAACAACAACAACAACAACAACAACAACAACTCTGGGCGGCTTGTAGCATATATTAAAACAAACAAACAAATCAAACATTAAAAACTTCAGGACTTAGACACCATCACACATTGTTAGAGCAGGGGTGGGCAACCTGCGGCCCTCAACGTTTTTTGGGGGACTGTGGTTCCCACCATTCCTGACCATTGCCCATGCTGGCTAGGGCAGATGTGAGTTGGAAATGCAACAACCTCTGGACAACCAAAGGTTCTTTGTCATTAAATTAGGTGAACAATACAGCCTCAAAAATGACTGACGTGACAACTCCAACACTAGTTGCCTGTTCCTCCCACTGTATGCACCAGAGCATGTTGCCCACACACTACTACGTCATGTTTCTATCATGATAAATCCAGGGGTTGCTGCATGTGTGTGTACTTTCTCCTGAGAGGGCAAAAAGAGCGCATGCACCTTGCATGTGGATTGGCCACCAGTTGCCTGGAGATAGCCATCACTCCTTTGCAAGAAACTATAACAGACAAGGACTAGCCTCATAAAAAACCAAAACACACAAAACACTATTCTGCATGGGCAACCCATCACTGAATAAGTCTGATCAATAATAAGGGTGTGCTCCTTTGCCCATTTCCGCGGTTCTGTTTAAAATTCAATTCTGAACCACCTGGGACTCTATCTGTAGCATCTATTTGGAAGCTCCAGTTTGACCTCTTGCAAGTAGATGAAAAGGTCCGGAGGGAAAATGGCGCCAGAAGACCAACAAGCCCTGTATTTCATGACTTGATTGTGCCCTCATGAATAATAAGTTTTCCCTTGCAGGAAGTGAATGTGTACAGTCCCAATTTGGATTGGCACAGGGTTACTATCAAGAATGTATGTTCAGCTGAAACCAGAGCTTTTTTGTACGCACTGCAGTGCTATAAGGGACTTGTAGTCAGTGATCAGAGGAATTCCTCCAGTGGGCCAGTGAGTGTTTATTCAGGGGAAGTTTCTCTGTGCCTACACAGGACCTGGATGACTCAGGCATCATCTCTTCTTTGCTGTGCCTGGTTTCATCTGCCCACCCCCAAAGACTTCTTTTAAATTTGTTTTCTAAAAGAACTATTAAAATGGGAGGGAAAGTCTTTCAAAGCACTCGCCATCTATGACATTTAGCATCATTAAAAAGAAACAACAACCAAAGAGGAAGACAAATAAGAAAGAGGTAGGAGAGAAAAGCGAGACGCGCAAAGGTCACTGCTGTATTTGGCGTTGGAAAAGCAGACTCAACAGCAACGGGAATTTGTCTCGCTTTAAAACTGTCCCAAGAAACCAACTGCCTATTAGGTGGCACCACTGTCATGTGTTATTAGATGGAAGTAGAACTTGTGTGAAGCTAAGATGCCAACAAACCCAAGCTACAGTGGGGCGAATTCCTTTGAAATCCACAGACATTTTATTTGTGAATTTAAATACTTGAGTATGAATACTATCACATCTATTTTCATGATCTAGTTCATGTCCTGAATTCTGAAGTCATAATTTGCATTTTTTTCCATGCACACAGACCACGACAAGGAGCAAGGATGGAAACATACACAAGGTCATGATGTCAGGATCTAGGGTAAGTTTAAGTAGACACGAGAGAGAGGGGAACTGGACACAGGACTGATGTTTTGGGGGGTAGCACTGGGTTCACAAAAGAGACATCGTATTTTTCGTCCCATAGGACGCTCCGTCCCATAGGACGCACCTAGTTTTTTTGGGGGGAAATAAAGGAAAAAAATTTTCCCTTTATTTCCCCCCCAAAAGCAGGTTGGGGAAACCGAACCTGCTGTCCCCCGAGCTTGTGGGGCTGGCCCATGTCTGTCCAGCGCGCGGGGCGCTCTGCTTCAGGGCGCCCCGCCCGCTGGGCAGCAGGCTGCGATCCGCAGCGTGGGGAGCCCTGCGGGGAACTCCTGCAGGGCTGCCCACGCTGCGGATGTCTGCCCGGCGCGCGGGGCGCTCTGCTTCAGGGCGCCCCGCCCGCCGGGCAGCAGGCTGCTATCCGCAGCGTGGGGAGCCCTGCGGGGAACTCCTGCAGAGCGCCCCACGCTGCGGATGTGTTCCCAAAGCGCCGGGCGCTCTGTTTTCAGGGCGCCCGGTGCTCCGGGAAGCAGGCTGCTATCCGCAGCCTAGACATCCCTGCGGGACCTCCCGCAGGGCTGCCTAGGCTGCGAATGTGTTCCCGAAGCGCCGGGCGCTCTGCTTTCAGCACGCCCAGTGCTCCGGGAAGCAGGCTGCTATCCACAGCCTAGACAGCCCTGCGGGAACTCCCGCAGGTCTGCCTAGGCTGTTGATGTCTTCCTGAAGCCTGGAGAGCGAGAGGGGTCGGTGCGCACCGACCCCTCTCGCTCTCCAAGCTTCAACGAAAGCCTGCATTCGCCCCATAGGACGCACCCAGATTTCCCCTTCATTTTTGGAAGGGAAAAAATGCGTCCTATAGGGCGAAAAATACGGTATAGGACTGCATAGATTAAGTCATGATTGGGGCCGCCGAAGTGAGTACGATTTAAGCTTGTCTTGATTAACTTAAGCCCCATCAATTTCAATTAGTCTCCTCTAAGAATGACCAAGCCTACACCCAACCCATAATGTGCATTTTAAAACAAGGGCCAAACTAGAAGTGATATGGCAAACAAATTTGTGGGTCTCACATTTGTATCTATAAAGTAGGGTGGCGGAGAAGGCACACACTTAGTTTTGTGTACAAGGTGAGAGAAGCTAAATTCTCCCCACTTTATCTCTTCCCACTCAGCCACCGCAAGCATTTTTATCCCACCAGGCGCAGATTAATGAGGCTGGGATAAGAGGGATGGTAGAGCCTCGGTCCTGTGTCTCCACCCCCATCGTTCAGCCCGGACACTGAGGTCCAGCGCCGAGGGCCTTCTGGCGGTTCCCTCGTTGCGAGGTTACAGGGAACCAGACAGAGGGCCTTCTCAGATGTGAAGGAAATAAGCAGCTATCCTATCTTTAAAAGACACCTGAAGGCAGCCCTTTTTAGGGAAGTTTTTAATATTTAATGCTGTATTGTTTTTAACACTTGATTGGGAGCCGCCCAGAGTGGCTGGGGAAACTCAGCCAGATGGGCGGGGTATAAATAATAATAAGTTGTTGTTGTTGTTGTTATATCATCATCATCATCATCATCATCATCATCATCATCATCATCATCATATAGACCCCCCCCACCCCAGCAACCCCACACACATATGGTGTGTGATAATCGGGTGGGTAAAGGAACATAAATACCTGCCTAGTTGGAGACAGTAATGCTCCTGAATACCTGAATACCGAAAGGGAGAGTGCTCTTGTGTGTGTGGGTTCCCCACTGGCATCTGGTTGGTCATTGTGAAAACAGGATGTTGAACTTGACGGGCCACTGGCGTGATCCAGGAAGCTCCTCTTCTTACATTCTTATGGCTATCTGGTCACACAGACCCTCTTTCCCAGCCCAAATTTCACTCTTAGTCAAAACATGTGCTTATGGCGCAGAATTTCTTCCCTTTCTGCCCTGCGGATTCACCCACCCTGGCGCCAACCTCAGAACAGCAAACAAAACGGCATGTCCCAACGACTGAAATGCCCACTGACGACATGGAGCTATGAAATGTCTTCGCCGTCTGCTGCATGGAATGAAGAGCTGCCGGGTAGCACGGCTGCTGTGAGCAAGTTAACGTCCTTGAGTCTGTCATCAGGTACAGAATAAGCCTTTATAGAGAAGTCATACTGTCCCACTTCCTGGCTTCTGTCAAGCGAACAAAACCCCAAGTACTAAACACATTTCATGCCTTGGAGTATCAAATGTTCTTTGCTAGCAGTCGAAATGGAACTCTGTTCATTTTCATTACTGCTTCATATGAGAATGTTAGCTCTATTCATATTCCACATTCGAGATGTTTAACCTGAGCCCGCTGTATGAAAAGTCAACCATGTGTGCATAAATTCAATATATTCTTCCCATTTGTGGCAATACAATGGCCTACCTTACAGACAGCGATGTTTGTATATTGATTCAAAACTATTCTCTTCTCCACCTGCCCAATTCATTTGGCATATTTGAGTAGAAGTCAGGGATATTTGGGTTAAACAACAATTTTATCATCACTCACGACACATTGTGTTTAGCACAAAAAGTGATGTCTGTACAACCGACGCATGGGGAAGGGGTTCCATTTCAAAATCATGTCACGAAAAAGGGATTTTTTTTTTAATGTACTTTGCTGATAAACAGGAAATATATTATTGCTACAGCTAACATTTTTAAGGTAAGAAAATAAACACTTTAGCTACATTTGTAGGTTTAAAATAAATTCCGGTGTGTGGGGGTGTTAGCTAAATCAAAGCCATATTTCAAGTGACAAAAACGTGGGACATTCATGAACACAATACACTTGAATGAGTCAGTAGTGCATACCAAAAAAGATCTAATGTAAGGGGAAAAAAATATTCACAAGGAGAAACTAGAGAAGTTAGAATTCTTTGATTGCACGATCAAAATAATTAAGATTGAAACTGGAGGTTTGAGGTCACAGAGGGCAGA